>NC_071278.1:462500-485000 GCF_023375685.1 Ictalurus furcatus
CTTACTAATCCCTTTATTATCAGTGGAGCGTGCGCTGTACACGTCTCTGTGAACGAGCCGTTACTATAGAAACGATAACGTATTAGAACGAGTGTATTAATATAAACCTGCGCTACAGTCAGAGCCGCTGCTGGAGTTAACAGCGCTGTGGTGTAATAAAGTCTCATTATTATATTCATATTTAATAATAACGCAGTGCTGATTTTAAAAATATATAAATCATGGTTTATGGTTTTAGTTTATGGCTCGATGTGTGAGAGACGAACAGCGCAGTGTTACATAAACCGAGGCTCAGATTACACACCTCAGACCATCTGTCAGCTTAACACACACACACACATGCATGCGCGCGCTCACACGCTCACACACACACACACACACACACACACACGCACACACACACACTCACTCACAAACACACACACATGCACGCGCGCACACACACATGCACGCGCACACACACATACACACATACACACACACACACACATGCACGTGCGTGCACACATACACGCACGCACACACACACACACGCACGCACACACACGCACGCACACACACTCACAAACACACACACATGCACGTGCACACACACACACACACACACACATGTATGCACACACACATACACACACACACACACACACATTCACTCACAAACACACACACACACTGTAGGTAAACATGTTGATCCTTTCAGCCAATGGAACAGAGTTTATGATGTCAGGTGGGCGGAGCTTTTTTGGTACACAGGTGAACTGCTGAATGGAATTATGGGATTGCTTTCTGCAAAAAATGGCCCTTACAATGGTATTATAGTGAGCAGGATAATAATGGGACTCGTGGTAAGTGGAAAGCAGGTGTATAGTGTTCACAATAACAATACTGTGCGGTTATTATTACTATTATTATTATTATTATTATTATTATTATCATTATTATTATCATTATTATTAAGCTATTTGACTGTACAGTGTGGTTTATTCCATGTTAAATATCTACACGACAAAACAAACTCATTTAACTAAAATTCAAAAAGGTCCAGTTACAAAGTAATTGGTCTGGATACGCGGAAACATTTGAACATTACTGAACAGTTTATTGTTATAAATAAATAAATTATATAAATTAAACGAGTCAAACTGGTTTTGTTTTATAATGGCACTTCATGTTACCACATTTAACTTACCTGAACTCTAAATCAGGTGTGTGTGTGTGTGTGTGTGTGTGTGTGTGTGTGTGTGTGTGTTTAATCCTAATCCTGCAGTTATTTTTGTTTGTACCTGCCTGAGATATTTCTTAATGAACTTTGTTGGTCCTGTTTCCCAAAATATAAGCAGGTGAGGTTTACAGCAGTGTGACGATGCAGCAGTTACAGAAGATGAATAAAAATGCAGAATCTAACTCTTCGACTAAATAAATATAATCATAAGCAATCGAATATTATTCTGCATACTCGAGCCGCTAATGCATATAAAACAGCAGATGAAACTATATTTAAAAACCAGGACGGTCATTAAATGGAGGTTAGTGTGTGAGTGTGACGATCTGAAATGTCACAGTGCGGTGAGGATTTAACACTGAACTCACACACACACATCAGTACTCTAACTATAGAGTAACTATAGACATCAGTGTTGCTCAGAAGCCGTGTGAGAGTCAGAAGCCGTGCGAGAGTCAGAAGCCATGCGAGAGTCAGAAGCCGTGCGAGAGTCAGAAGCCATGCAAGAGTCAGAAGCCATGCAAGAGTCAGAAGCCGGGCGAGAGTCAGAAGCCATGTGAGAGTCAGAAGCCGTGTGAGAGTCAGAAGCCGTGTGAGAGTTACACATGTAGGAGGAAGTTGTTGAAGCGTGTTTTCTGCATGATATCGGCTCGAGTGAGGCGCAGTACTGAGTTACGCTGAAATGTAAAATGAAATATATAAGTATTGCTCTATTCATTCATTAATAAAGTTCACCAAAAGGTTTTTCCCCACAGAGAACATCGAAGGAGACGCGCGTTCATCAGAGACATTAAGACATGAGGAGGGAATATTCTCTGGATGAAGTGATGAATGAAGTGAAAGTGTCTCTGTAAGATTATTAGGTCAGATTATCCTTCACACCGTGAGCACGTTTTCTTTAAAGCACAGCGCAACGACTTTAACACAAACACGGACTTTATTTTATTCCTTCTATAAATCAACAAGAGTGAATTAAAAGTGTGATGAAATCTCCTGCGTCTCTCACATTCCAGTTCCATCACCTCCATTTACAGTCTCGTGGCTGCACTGCTTCGTGCACGAGAGTCGAATGATAATATAAAATATGTGTGTGTGTGTAAAATAACAGTGTGTGCTGGATCGAGTGCTATTCTACACTGTGTGCTGCTGAGTAATGAGTGTGGAAGATTAAACCCGTCATCATTACAGCTAGGACTCTCCGTGCAGTGATATACTGCTGATATACAAGACTCCTGTTAGATTTCCTTCAGCATTCGCTAAATCTTCTCATTCACACGTCATCATATCACGCTTCTACTCTTCATTTTTATTGTCTTTTGCTTTTATTGCGTTACGTTACTTTTGACAGCGAAGAAAAAAAGCTATTCTTGGTTCTTCAGTCCATATTTTCTATAACTGATGGGTTTTTTTTCAGGTTTAAAGGTGAGTGTCTGTGTTTAAAGGCGTCGGTCTAGAAGCAGTTGAAAAACTCGGATGCATCTACACAAGAAAAATCTGGCAACCTCGGAGGCGTGATTTCAATAATCTGAATGTGAAAATCCACTTAAGCAGCTTGTGACTCAGTGAAGACACTGAGCTCAGACTCGCACTTCACCCGGACATCGGGGATCAGACTCTGATAACTCCGTTATCCAACGTTTCAGTCTCGTCGGTGCAGTCTGCATGCAGGAGTTTAGAAGAACAGGGTGTATTTAGATGGAATTGATTTGCTCTGGATGAACAGGCGTGGATCAGAACTGTTCCTGCCATGAAGAAACATGAGCGCTGGTCATTCTGCTGTAGCTGTATGACATTTATAAAGACAGCTGTACGTGTGAGTGTGATGTGACTCATCACCGAGTGTGTGGTGTTTAAGAGTTGGCACTGAAGCTCCTCAGATGGATGATTATTAGATGATGAATATCAGAGAGAGTGTTTCCATCATTCCCTCCATGGTGATTATCCGTGCGTTTATTTCTCTTTCCTTTAAGAAAAAGCTGAGCGGTGTGTGCTTTTGTTCTCTCTGAGCTATAGTGATGGTTATTTTAGAAGTCTGCTCCACATCGTGGACTCTGTGGTATTTGACGGTTTTGTTTTCGGCATCCTGAAGTAAGCGATCAATAAAGTACCTTCAGAATGACTAAGCACAATTAAAGTGCATTAGAGGTGAGTTAACCCTCCGCCCCGGCCGTCTCTTTACATTCTACTGCAATACAACTGCACCATTTATTCACAAAGCAATCCTGATGGAAACCTAGCCCAAAGTCCCTCCACCCGGCACCTCCAACCCCTCTAACCTGTCCAACACCTCTAACCCCTACAACACCTCCAACACCTACAACCTCTACAACACCTCCAACACCTCCAACTTCTACAACACCTACAACACCTACAACCCTTCCAACACCTCCAACCTCTACAACACCTACAACACCTACAACTTCTACAACACCTACAACCTCTACAACACCTACAACCCTTCCAACACCTCCAACCTCTACAACACCTCCAACCTCTACAACACCTACAACCCCTACAACACCTACAACCTCTACAACACCTACAACCCCTACAACACCTCCAACCTCTACAACACCTACAACCCCTACAACACCTACAACTTCTACAACACCTACAACCCCTACAACACCTACAACTTCTACAACACCTCCAACCTCTACAACACCTCCAACCTCTACAACACCTACAACACCTACAACTTCTACAACACCTACAACCTCTACAACACCTACAACCTCTACAACACCTCCAACACCTCCAACACCTACAACCCTTCCAACACCTCCAACCTCTACAACACCTCCAACCTCTACAACACCTACAACCCCTACAACACCTCCAACCCCTACAACACCTCCAACACCTCCAACTTCTACAACACCTACAACCCCTACAACACCTACAACACCTACAACTTCTACAACACCTACAACACCTACAACCCTTCCAACACCTCCAACCTCTACAACACCTCCAACACCTCCAACCTCTACAACACCTACAACACCTACAACACCTACAACACCTACAGCCTCTACAACACCTACAACCCCTACACCTACAACCTCTCCAACATCTCCAGCACCTACAACCTCTACAACACCTCCAACACTTACAACCATTGCAACACCTCTGCCACCTTCCAACCCCTACAACCCTTCAACACCTACAACCCCTACAACACCTCTAACCACTACAACATCTACTACCCCTAAACCCCTACAACACCTCCAACACCAACAACCCCTACAACACCTCTACCACCTTCCAACACCTCCAACACCTACAAACCCTACAACCCCACCAACATCTACAACACCTCCAACCCGTACAACCCCTCCAGCACCTCTACCACCTTCCAAAACCTACAACATCTACAACCCCTACAACACCTCTACCACCTTCCAACCCCTACAACACCTTCAACACCTACAACACCTGTACCACCTTCCAACCCCTCCAACCCCTCCAACCCCCACAATCCCTACAACCACTACAACACCTACAACTCCTTCAACACCTCCAACACCTACAACCACAACACCTCCAACACCTACAACCAGTACAACACCTACAACACCTCTACCACCTTCCAACCCCTACAACACCTTCAACACCTCCAATCTCTACAACATTTACAACCTCAACACCTTCCAACCCCCTCCAACCCCAACAACACCTTCCAACCCCTACAACCCCACCAACCCCTTAGAACACATACAACCCCAACAACCCGTTCCAACACCTCCACCCGCACAAACATCTCCATCCCCTCCGACACCAGCAACCCTTCCAACCCCCAATCTCTTACATGGGATTTGAGGCTAACACTAGAACACTGACACTGTTCTGATGGTGGTCATCAGATTTCAGAGTATATTTATTACACAGTGAGCAGTGTGTGTGTGTGTGTGTGTGATGATATAAATTGTAAAGTCAAAGCTCCATTATCTGTAACTCAGATTAGTGTTTAGTGTCTCAGTGAGAACATCACCACTGACACTCATACATTATAAAATACATTATAAAGCATGAGCGCTAAATCTAATCAGCTCTTTACACAGAGACCATTCATGGAGGTCGATGTTGAACAGCAGATAAAAACAGCGTGTAAAAGTTAGTGTCAGATATAAATTATAAATGCGGCAGCCACACAGAGCACATAAAGATGTGCAATTAAGAAAATAATAAAGTTAAAAACACTCACACTGCTTTCTGCATTCCGTCCCAGTGAACAAAAACTACACGATTTACAGCACAAATGATGAATCAGCTTCAGCTGCGTGGAAACAAGTGCTTTATTTGCATATCATATGCATACGCCATGCCCCAATTTACCCTCATATGAATCTAATTTACATATACACACCCACATTTATGCAGGTGTTGTGGCAGTGAACCAATAAAAGCATTCAGCAGAACCAAGTTTTCCAAGAAATAAAGTAAACTGGGCAGGAAACGAGTTTCAGTGACTCTGAGGTGACTGCAAATAAAACATGATTTTTCAAAAGCCTCAAAATCTCTAAACAAACTAAAATAAATTCAACTGTTAACAGTTTGACAGAAGAAAACATGGACCAGTAAGTTGTTCTTTGGACCTGTTGTTTTTATTATGTAGGTGAAACTCACATGATAAACAGCAATGTTTATCATAAAACATTAAGAGTTTTGGGGTCCCATGTGTTAACACATTAGTTTTGCTAAATTTTCCCAGTACTTCTGTATAAAACTGATTCAGGGGCGGAGTTACAGTACATATGAGACCAGATTGTGATTAAGAATCACTAAGAACTAAGTAAGCTCCACAGTTTAGGACCGATTAAATCAGAGTTTAGAGAACCTGCTTGCTATGCTAGCTAGCTAACTTAGCTAATCTTAGCAATGTAACAGACAGTGGTTGTCATAGTAAAGTTAAAATATATCGTGACAGGTTTAAATAAATGAGTGAGAAAATCGTGACTAACGTGAGCTGGTGTACTAGCATTAAGCTAACCCGCTAGCGAAGTCATCGATGTTAGCACTGTATGGAGGCATCTCCTAATTTGCATATTCATGTGTATTAATAAAGCCTGGCGTTTTTCATTAGGGGAAAGTTGTAGAAACGTTCTTCGGGCACGAGCAATAAGGCCGCAGTGTGATGGGCTACACGTGCAGTTTAGCGATCGATGCTAATCACAATAGCTACAGACACCAAACATGTATTCCCTAATCCTCTACATTCGTGGTGAAGAAGGTGGAGCTTTTATTATTTACTGAATCATTCCGTATAGAAAAAAAAGCAGCACTAAAAAGAGACAAGACGATGAAAAAAATCCCTAAAATATTAAAGGTCGTTATATTTGACACGATGGTGAAGTTTCGTTCCAGCGTACAGCAGCAGCGGACATTTCTGTCGTAACTGCAGCTTCAAACCACCGCAGCAGTTTTAAATTTAGTATCAAAGGCCGCCGGTGGCTGTGTGTGACCTTACACACCCATCTCCCCTTCAGACACACACACACACACACACACACACACTGCAGAGTAAACACAGCTCCATGACAGGGCACATTATTTCACTAATCAGTTAAAACTAAATCTGGCAGTAATGAGTGTCCCTAGGTAGGGCGCATTTTCATCCACTTAAAGTGTGTCTCATTCACAAGGGAGCGTAAGAACCAGTGTCTTTTAAGGGAGCTTATTCTGTACAGAGAAAAGTGGTGATAAATATATCAGGACAGAACTGATTATCCATCCATTAGTTCATCCATGTATTCTTTCAGATTATTCGATCAGTTTTAGGACATTTGTAAGTTGATTTTTAAAAATAATTTACTGTAAAATTATCCATGTAATTGATATGTTTTAATAACACACTACTGCTGAACTCCCGAATCAGAAGGTGTTGATGAATTCTCTATAACAGCAGCTCTGACAGTAGCGCAGGTTAATATTAACACGCTCGTTCTGATACGTTATCGTTTCTATAGTAACGGTAACTCATTCACAGAGCCATGTACAGCGGACGCTCCACTGATAATAAACAGATTTAGATAATCGTTGATGGAGTGGTGAAGTTTTCTTAAAGTAAGGAGATGTTTATGGAAGGAATAACATTACGGAAGGAATAACGTTTACGGAAGGAGTCTCCAGTGTCAGGGCTTTGTTCTCGGTAACGTGACAAGTGCGGACAGAAACTAAGTGTTTGAAGCGTGTGTGTATGTAGGTTTGTGTGAGTGTGTGTGTGTGGGGGGGGGGGAGGGCAGGGTGTTGGGTATGAAGCGTGTGTGTATGTAGGTTTGTGTGAGTGGAGGGGTTGGGTATGAAGCGTGTGTGTATGTAGGTTTGTGTGAGTGTGTGTGTGGGGGGGGAGGTGAAGCGTGTGTGTATGTAGGTTGGGTGGGGGGCATAATCTGTTCACCATCCTGACAGCTTGTGGGAAGAACTGTTCGTCATCCTGGATCTGCAGCCGTTGCTCCTGTACCTCTGTCCGGAAGGCAGGAGGGAGAACATGCCGTGAGAAGGGTGGAGAAGGTCCTTTATGATGGAGGTGGCTCTGAGAATGCAGCGTCGTTGATATATCTCCATCAGGGAGGAGAGAGAGACACCAATGATTTTTCTAGCTGTCTTTACTATCCTGTCAAGCTGCTGTTGTTCGTGGGCCTTGCAGCTCCCAGGAAGTGAGGCTGTAGCTCAGGGTGCTTTCGATGGGTCCTTTATAGAAGGTGGTGAGGAGATGAGTGGGGAGGCCTGCTTTCCTAAGCCTCCGGAGGGGCTGGAGTCGTGACTATTAGTGGTGGAGGTCAAGTCATCCGGCAGGTGGACTCCCAGGAATTTGATATTGCTGACCCTCTCCATGGTAGCACCATCGATGATTGATTTCTCCACGTTGAGGCTGAGATTGTGAATTTTGTAAGCTCCACCTCCAGCCTGTATGCGGACTCGTCACTGTCACTAACAAGACCCACCACTGTTGTGTCGTCAGCGTACTTAATAATGTGGTTGGAGCTGACTCTAGTAACGCAGTCGTGAGGGAGCAGGCTGAACCGCAGGGGGCTCAGGCCTTGAGTATGGCCTTGGGGTGAGCCCATACTCACTGTGATGGTTCTTGATCTTTGTCTGCCGCCGCTGCATCAGGAAGTTGAGGACCCGGTTATAGGTGCCCGTGTCCTCCTCCAACAACCTCAGCTTTTCCACGAACTGTTGTGGAATGATCCTATTAAAAGCAGAGCTGAAGTCAGCGAAAAGGATCCGGGCGTAGGTGTTCTTCCTTTCTAAGTGTGACAGCGTGAGGTGGAGTGTAGTGGAGATAGCATCCTCTGTGGATTGGTTAGTTCTATAAGTAAACTGTAAGGGATCCAGGTTAGCAGGGAGACAGGTCTTAATGTGCTTCATGACCAGGTGCTCAAAGCATTTCATTATAATAGGTGTGAGGTCCACAGAACAGACGTCATTTAGTCAGGCTGGATTTTGCTTCTTCGGGACAGGAATAATAGTGGCACTTTTGAGGCAGGTAAGCATCCGTGCTTCCAAAAGCAGCATTTTGGGCTCTCACTACTGAACAGACGTCCCCGGTTAGCCACGGTTTCTGATTGGCGTGCCCTTGATGATTTTGACCACTGTCACATCATCTATGCAGTTACTATTACAGACCCAGGACGAACTCTGTATATTCCTGCAGATCAATAACGCTGCCATGTGTTGCTGCCTCTCTAAAAATCTCCTACTGTGTGGTTTCCAAACAGTCTTGCAGTCCTGAAGTAGATTCTTATGGCCATATTTTCATTTCTCTGACCACTGGCTTGGCCTGTCTCACCCGGGTCTCTGTGCTGGAGTGAGTATAACGGCCAGGTGGTCAGAGTTACCAATATGTGTAAGTGGGGCTGCTGTATATGAGTCTTTAATATTCATGTACAAGTCTAGTGTATGTTTCCTCCTGGTTGCAATATTCACACGCTGGTAGAAATTAGACAGAACAGATTTAAGTCTTGCCTGGTTAAAGTCTCCAGCAACAATGAAGAAAGTATCGGGATGGTTCATCTGCTGCTAGCTGATGTTATTGTAGAGCTCTGACATTGCCGTCTTCCCGTTAGCGCTCGGTGGAACATAGACAGCCGTTATGATGACTGCCGTCAGCTCTCGCAGCATGTAGAAGGGTCTGCATTTTACCGACATTAGCTCTACATGCGGAGAGTAGTAAGTAGAACCACCACGGCATCGTGACACCACGATTTGTTGATGTAAATAGTCAGTCCACCTCCCCTTAGCTTGTCGGCTAGCGAGGCTACTCTGTCCGCTCTGTATAGCGTAAGCCCCTCCAGCCAGGTCGTGGCGTCCGTGATGTTCTGATTTAACCATGTCTCAGTGAAAACGTAGACCCTGCAGTCCCTCACTCTGCGTTGTGAAGCTCTCCACAGTCTGATGTAATCCACCTTATTGTCGAGAGAGCGAACATTTGCCAGCGGTGTAGTTCTGGCCGGTTTGTGTGGATTAGCGGTCAGCCTGGCCCGTACTCCTGCGCATTTGTCCCGCCTCCGCGTCCTGTCACACCGCTTACGGTGCTTCCTCATCACTGTTGCCCCAGGCATGGCCATGGATTTCCTTGGGCCTACACAGTGTGCGAGTCCAGGCTCGCTCAACACAATCGCCAAATGTTCATTGTAACAGAAAACTTCGTTATGAATGTCCAGCAGATGTTGTGGCTCATGCACATGTTTCCCTTCACATCACTCACTCCATAAACGTACTGCACTGCACATCACTAGGAGAGGCCACCGCAACGTTGGTCGCACCGCCATGTATATTACATTTATATCATAGGCTCAGCTGCCTTTCTAAAGAAAAGAAGATATCAGTCCTTCCATTCATCCGTCCTTTTACTCAGTTATTCATCTGTTCATCCATCATTCCAATCATGTATGCATTTGTTCCACTGTCTGATTTGTTTAGGTCGTGGTGTTTTTCCACTGCGCTCAAGAAGTACAGTACCACACCGACAATGTTCTCTCTGACAAAACTCCATCTTTATTTTCACATGATTATTAGTTTTTACAGATCAGATTCCTGAGACAGAGATAATGTTCAGAGGAGCGAGAGGAACGAGTGATGTTCAGGTGTTCAGAAGAGCAAGAGGAACGAGTGATGTTCAGAGGAACAAACAGGAGAAATAATGTGTGCATTAAAAACTGCTGATGTAATGAAATGTGAAGCTGAAGGTGGTGTCAGTGACCTCCATCACCATTGTGTCTGATTTACACTGCAGCAGCTGTCAGGAGACGTGGGGGAGTGGAGGGGCGCGGTGTGTGGGGGAGGGGGCGGAGTTACATTATAAATACAGCTGTACTGCCATAAAGCAGGTCATATAATACAATGGTGTAGAACCAGCAAAGTCTCACTGACAGTCATCCATTTGTTCATCCATCTATCCATCTGTTTATCTGTAAATCCATCCATGTATTTTTCCATACGTCGATCTGTCCATCATTAAAAAATTATCTATCCTTCAGTCCTTTACCCATCATCCATCATCTAATCTCCTCTCTATCTATTTCAACATCCTTCCATCTGTCTCTCTCTACTGGTTCATCCGTCTCTCTCTACTGGTTCATCCGTCTGTCTCTACTGGTTCATCCGTCTCTCTCTACTGGTTCATCCAATAGATATCAACATATAGATATCATTACGTTACCAGTAGAGACCCACAAGGACCATTATAGTTTCCATTAAAACCAATACAATTCCCATTATGACCATTAAAAGCATTAGAATTTCTGTAATGGTTTCTATTGGTGTTTTTTTCAGCAGGGTATGAATTTCACTGCATTAGAGAAGAACATCTCAAACCAAGAAAGATTGCACGCACACACACACACACACACACACACACACCGTTTCCCGCAAAATAGGTTGTAACAGTAATGCCAAAATTAGACAAAAAAACACCAGATCCATATCTCCGCCTGGTTTCCCACTGAAGGTAAGCACTGTTGAGTCTGGTCAGTACCTGGATGGGAGACCTCCTGGGGGAATCTAAGGTTGCTCCTGGAAGTGGTATTAGTGAGGCCAGCAGGGGGCGCTCACCCTGTGGTCTGTGTGGGGTTTAATGCCCCGTTATAGTGACGGGGACACTATACTGTAAAAAACACCTAACCCCGGTGTCCTGCCCAAATTCTCCCACTGACCCTTCTCTATCATCCCCTAATAATCTCCATCTCTGAACTGGCTTCATCACTCTCTCCTCTCCACTAATAGCTGGTGTGAGGTGTGAGTTCTGGAGCGCTATGTCTGCTGTCACATCATTCAGGTGGAGGATAGACACTAGTGGTGGTTGAGGAGATCCCCCCCCCCTACACTATGTAAAGCGCTTTGAGTGTCTAGAAAAGCACACTTTAAAAATGTAACTACCAAACATCATAGATACAGTCCCCTCTGATGATATTGGAACGGCATGGCCGATTTATTTGTTTTTGCTGTAGATTGAAAACATTTGGGTTTGAGAGCAAAAGATGGAGATGAGACGAGAGTTTAGAATTTCAGATTTGATTTCCTGGTATTTATATGTAGACGTGTTAAACGACATAGAACATAGCACATTTTGTATCAGACAACCCAATTTGTAGGTGAGCGAAAATATTGCAACTGACAGGTGTTTCTTGTTACCAGGATATTTAAACAATAAACAGCTATGAATATCTATTCTTCAGTTTCACCTGTGAAGACTGCATTTGTTGTTAAAAAGGATAAACCAACATGAAGATCAGAGAGCTGTCTCTGGGAGAAAAGCGAGCCATTCTGAAGCTGAGAAAAGAGGGAAAATCATTCAGAGGCACTGCACAGACATTGGGTATAACCAGTACAACAATCTGGAATGTCCTGAAAAAGAAAGAAACCGCTGGTGTACTGAGGAACAGACACCGAACGGGTCGGCCGAGGAAAACAACAAGAGCTGATGACCAACATTGTGAGAGCTGTGAAGAAAAACCTGAAAATAAGTCAGTGACATCACCAACAACCTCCACAGGGCAGGGTGAAGGTCTCACAATCCACTGTTCTAAGAAGACTTCGAGAGCAGAAATATAGAGGTCATACCACAAGATGTAAACCATTCATCAGCAGTAAGAATCAGAAAACCAGACTGGAATTCACAAAGAAATACAGAGATGATCCACAAAAGTTCTGGAACCAAGATGAACTTCTACCAAAGTGATGGAAAGACCAAAGTGTGGAGAAAGAAAGGATCTGCTCATGATCCAGAACATACAAGCTGATCTGTGAAACATGGTGGAGGTAGTGTCATGGCTTGGGCTTGCATGTCTGCTTCTGGAACATTCTCACTAATCTTTATTGATGATGAACTCATGATGGTAGCAGCAGAACGAATTCAGAAGTTTACAGGAACATTCTGACCGCAGATTTACAGAGAAATACATCCGAATGAATCAGGAGGAACTTCATCATGCAGCAAGACAACGATCCAAAACACACTTCCACCTCAACACAGGACTTCATCAGGGGGAAAGTGGAAGGTTTTAGACTGGACAAGTCAATCACCAGACCTTCACCCAACTGATCAGCATCTCACCTCCTGAAGAGGAGACTGAAGGGAGAAACCCCCCGAAACAAACAACTACTGAAAGAAGCTGCAGTAAAAACCTGGAGAAGCTTCACAGAAGAAGAAACCAGCAGTTTGGTGTCAGTGAGTCGCAGGAGTGATGCAGTTACTGCAAGAAAAAGAGAACTGCAACTGAATATTAAGTGTTATTTACTTTTATTTACTTCAGGACTTTTGCTCGCCTAAAAAATTGGGTGGTCTGTTACAAAAAGTTATATGTTTTATGTTGTTTAACACGTCTAGATGCAAATAACAGGAACGACATCTATAACATCTACATCTATCACATCTACAACACCTATACCATCTACATCTATAACATCTACAAGATCTATAACATCTATAACATCTATAATATATACATCTATAACATCTATAAAATCTATAAGATCTATAAGATCTATAACATGCATCTATAACGTCTACATCTACATCTATAACATCTACAACCCTATAACATCTACATCTCTAAAATCTATAACATACATCTATAACATCTACAGCATCTACAACATTTATAACATCTATAACATACATCTATAACATCTACAACACCTATAGCATCTACATCGATAACATATACACCGACACATCTACATCTATAACATCTATATCAATAACATCTACATCTATAACATCTACACCTACACCAACTACATCTATAACATCTACAACTATAACATCTACAACATCTACATCTATGCATCTACATTTATAACATCCACATCTATAACATCTACATCTATTCAACTACATTCATAACATCTACAACTGTAAAACCTATAACATCTACATCTATAACATCTACAACATCTACATCTATAACATCTACATCTATAACATCTACATTTATAACATCCACATCTATACCATCCACATCTATACCATCTACATATATAATATCTACAACTATAACACCTATAACATCCACATCTATAATATCTACATCTATTCATCTACATTTATAGTATCCACATCTATAACATCCACATCTATACCATCTACATCTATAACATCTACAACTATAACACCTATAACATCTACATCTATAACATCTACAACATCTACATCTATAACATCTACATCTATTCATCTACATTTATAACATCCACATCTATACCACCCACATCTATACCATCTACATCTATAATATCTACAACTATAACACCTATAACACCTACATCTATAACATCTACAACATCCACATCTATAACATCTACACCTATAACATCCACATCTATACCATCCACATCTATACCATCTACAACTATAACACCTATAACATCTACATCTATAACATCTACATCTATAACATCTACATCTATAACATCTATAACATCTACATCTATAACACCTACAACATCTACATCTATAACACCTACAACATCTACATCTATAATACCTACAACATCTACATCTATAACACCTACATCTACATCTATAACATCTATAACATCTACATCTATAACACCTAAATCTACATCTATAACATCTACAACATCTACATCTATAACACCTACATCTACATCTATAACATCTACATCTATAACATCTACATCTACATTACCTATATCTATAACATCTACATCTATAACATCTACAACATCTACATCTATAACATCTATAACATCTACATCTACAACAGCTACATCTATAACATCTACATCACCTACATCTATAACATCTACAACATCTACATCGATAACATCTACATTTATAACATCTACATCTACAACATCTACAATATCTACATCTATAACATCTATAAAATCTACAACATCTACATCGATAACATCTACATCTACATCTATAACATCTACAACATCTACATCTATAACATCTACAATATCTACATCTATAACATCTACATTTATAACATCTACATCTACAACATCTACATCTATAACATCTACAACATCTACATCTATAACATCTATAAAATCTACAACATCTACATCTATAACATCTACATCTACATCTATAACATCTATAAAATCTACAACATCTACATCTATAACATCTACAACATCTACACCTAACATCTACATCTATAACATCTACATCTATAACACCTATAACATCTACATCTATAACATCTACAACCTGAGCCACAGCTGCCCATGTTGTAGATGTTATAGATGTAGATGTTTTAGATGTTATAGATGTAGAGTGGGTCGTCCACTAATCGTAGGGTTGGAGGGTCCTTGGGCAAGACACTCCAAGTTGCTCCTGATGGAAGTTAGTGCCTTGCATGTCAGCTCTGCTACCACTGGTGTGTGAGTGTGTGTGAGTGAGTGTGTGTGTGTGTGTGTGAATGGGTGAATGAGACACAGTGTAAAGCGCTTTGGAACCGCTAAGGTTAAAAAAGCGCTATATAAGTGCAGACCATTTAGCATTTACCTATGACTCCTATAACATCTACAACATACAACATCTATGAAATGTATAACCTCTACAACACCATGCCTCTGTACACCATGCCTTCATCAACATGATCAGTTCGGTATTTTAGACTCTTTTCCTCAACCCCTGAAGCACCGGTTTCTAAAATCTCCACCCAGTGGTGTGTGTTAATGGATAAACGGGAGCAGGATTCATGCTGCAGTGCACACCCACATCACACACTCACACACACTCCTCTGGTCCCTTCAGGTCAGAGAGTGCACACTCCTGCTTGATGCAGCATGGATCAGAAAAACGGCAACGGCAGGTGAAAATGTGGTCTACCCATCTCTCTCTCGCCCGCTCTCTCTCTCGCTCTCTCTCAGACTGTCTGACTTTCTCTCTGTCTGTCTCTATGTGCTGTGCAGGCTTTTCCTCACAGGAGGAAGATGATGGAGATGAAGATGTGTGTCACGTCACGTTGATGCTGCTGATGATCATAGTCATGATGATGATAGTGATGATGATCGTTACATAAAATGTAATTATTTCCTAAATCACCTCCACCATCAGTGCTTTTCTGTGTGATTACGTAATATATAAAATAACACAATGGCATGTATGAAGGCGAGGTGTTCACTGGCGTGCGCTTGTAAAGGACACGGATCTCACTCCCTGCTCAAGTTCCTGCTTTTTATATTGGCACGAATATATGAATGTAATATTTATATCTTGGGCAGTATGATGATGTAATCATGTTTTGAAAATGGACAAGATGATGGGAGAAGAAGGAAAAGATGCATGGTGTGTACCAATGAGGTACAGCAGTGCGGTAGCCATATCTGTGGACTAACACACTGGGAGATCGCTCACACACACACACACACACACACACACACACACGGTGCGCTGAGGTTGAGGCATTTTCTCTCAGTGATGGTGCAGAAAGCCTGCAGGCCACATTTTACTACCAATACATACACACACACACACACACACACACACACACACACATTTTATATAACTATAAATATATATATATAATAAATTATATAAGGTCTCACGGGCAGCCGTTTTTGTTAAGCCCTATCATTCAAGTTACATTTTTTAAAATGTCAAAAAAAAATGAATGCAAATTATGTTATAACAATAAAATATTGAAGAATAAAATACTGAGGAATAAAATGCAGCAGCAGCAGCAACGTGTCCAGCCTCCTAATAAATAAAACACACGGTGATGGAATATAAAAACCAGGAGTCCAGCGCAGATCCATCATAAAAATGCAGAAAAAAGGTTTAGATTTGGGCCTGCTAACCCCCAGCCTGACCACCACACCACACCACACCACACCACCTCCTCCACCCCCAGCTCTATCAGCACCTCCACCTCCTCCTCCTCCACCTCCAAACCCTTCTCCATCCTCCATCATGAGCCAAAATAAATAAAGAGCAATCAATAGAAGTGGAGAAACCAGTCAGACTGGAGAGAGAGAGAGAGCGAGAGAGAGAGAGAGAGAGAGAGAGAGAGAGCTTTTGATGCAGTGATGAGGGACATGTTCATCCCACACAGGCACACTGCTGAAGCGTTATAACAGTGCATTTAGTCAGCACAGGTGTGTGTGTGTGTGTGTTCATGATTAACCATCCTGACATGAAAACACCTAAAGAACCTGAAGCTCAAGTCCCCCCCCCACACACACACACACACACACGCACGCACGCGCGCGCGCGCGCTCACTCTCACTCTCATTGAGAACCCGAAACGGCTCCCTACTCCCTACATAGTGCACACTACATGTGGTGTAAAATGAAGCTTTTCCAGGCTGCATCCTGCACTGTGATCTGTTCCTGCTCGACATGGAGCCATTTCACCACCACATCCCTAAAATGGCCGTGAAAATGCAGAGCCAGCCTTTAGGATAAATAAATAAATAAATAACTAAATAGATGTGTACAGGAATAAGAATATAAAATGTAGATAAAGAGAGCAGTGTGATGGTGAGGTTCAGCTTACACTCCGCAGTTCCTGTGTGCGGTCCTTCATCGTTCCCCCGCCGTGGTGCGCTGGCTACCAAAAAAAGAAAAAGAATGGAAAGAAAGCGGCTTTTCCAGCTCTTCTTGACGCGTCCGACGCTTTTCCCCCCCGGACTCCTCCTTTCTCTTTACAAATGTCCTGCTTTCTTTCTTTCCTTAAAGAAGGGCTTGAGTGTTGTTGTTGTTTTCTTTTTTAAAAAAAGGAATGATCTTTTCCCCCCGTTTTGTCCTTTTTTTCACAGTGTGCTTGTGCGTCCTCGGTACTGATGCTGCAGAAAAGAGAAAAAAAAGGGGGGGGAGCGATGCGGAGGGATGGAGACACATTGCGCATGCGCGAAACTCCCTCCCCTTTTTTTCCTTCATCCCCTCCCTTCCTCCATTTCCGCATACTACCGTACTGAATAGGAAGCCTGAACAGTAGGCTAGGTGTAGCACACACGGAACACACCGCATGCTGAACACTAACGCATGCAGTACGGATAAAACTGTACGCATGCGCAGTAGCTATGGCGACGCGCGAGCCGCAGCCGTTAGTGACGTAGCCTACTAATCTGTTTAGTATGAGAGGAAAGGGCTTTAATATCACAGTCTGCTTTATTATTCCTCCATATTTCTGAGTGCGTACTATTTGGATACTTAATATGGAGCCGGTTGTCATGGCAACAGGGACGTTAAACGCTTAGCTAGCTAGTTTTCAGCGTTAATCTCTGACACACTGTTTTGTACGGTAGTGTGGTAGGTCCCCCCGCCCCCCCGTCTCTCTGTCTGACTCTCTGCATTCATGTGTGTATATAAATGACCGTAAACACGCCTTTACGCGCACGGTAACGCGTCATTAATGGGAAAGAGCCTTGAGCCGTCGTTTCGTACTGCGCATGCGCACTATGCAGCTCATGGAACCCAGGCGACTTCCGGGATGGGAACGGAAAGACTGACGTCACACGCCCTTTGTTATGAGACGGCTACGTTTCTCCATTCACATTTCCGTGGATTTGATGCGGCTTTACTGCATTTGTGATTTAGGGAGCTTTGGTGTTTGTTTGTTTTAGTATTTAATTTTCTGTCCTAACAGACAGAGCTTCATCACAATATCTTCTGATTCCTCTCTGGTAAAGACACCTGACACATTAAAGCTAATTAAATAAACACATTATGCCTTGTTACACCACGCCATGAGGAGAAAGGTCAGTGGGGGGTGAATACTTATGCAATATAACAATAGAGATATTTATTTTTTGTAATGGATTGCAGTGAGCTTTGTAGGTGATAAAGTGTTCCTAAAATATATTTGGATGCTAAAGCCACACTTACATATGAACCCTGCTGAAACAAAAAACAATAGAAACCAGTACAGAAATTCCAATGGTTTCCACTACAAATACAATTAAAAACATTAAGAAATGCAGTGAGTTTTGGGCCATATTCTAGACATAAACATGCCACCAATAGAACCCAACACATTACCAGTAGAGACCCACAAGGACCATTATAGTTTCCATTAAAACCAATACAATTCCCATTATGACCATTAAAAGCATTAGAATTTCTGTAATGGTTTCTATTGGTGTTTTTTTCAGCAGGGTATGAATTTCACTAGAAATGCATTAGAAAAGAACACCTCAAACCAAGAAAGATTGCATGGACACGCGCACACACACACATTTCAAGCAAAACCGTTTCCCCAAAAGGAGGTTGTTGTAACAGTAATGACAAAATTAGACAAAAAAAAAAAAAAAAAAAATTATTGCCAGTGTCATATCTCCCTGCAGTTCTCAGCTGGTGTCTCACTGAAGGTAAGCAGTGTTGAGTCTGGTCAGTACCTGGATGGGAGACCTCCTGGGGGAAACTAAGGTTGCTGCTGGAAGTGGTGTTAGTGAGGCCAGCAGGGGGCGTTCACCCTGTGGTCAGTGTGGGGTCTAATAATCACGGGGACACTATACTGTAAAAACAGCATTGTCTTTCAGATGAGACGTTAAACCGAGATCCTGACTCTCTGTCATTAAAAATTCCAGGACACTTATGGTAAAGAGTAGGGGTATAACAACGGGCTCCTGCCCAAATTCCCCCATTGACCCTTCTCTATCACCCCTAATAATCTCTGAACTGGCTTCATCACACTCTCCTCTCCACTAATAGCTGGTGTGTGGTGGGAGTTCTGGAGCACTATGGCTGCCTCTCATGATCCAGGTGGAGGATACACACTAGTGGTGGTACACTATGTAAAGTGCTTTGTGTCTAGAAAAGTGCTGTATAAATATAAGGAATTATTAATTAAAGCCTATTCTGGTTGTCACAGTTAATCCATAGCTGCTGTGGTGAACTACACCATGTGGTTACTCTGCTAGGGGACCTGTTCGTTATTAAAGGTAACTGACCTAATACATTCTATATGTACTACTGTATATTATACTATACTATACTATACTATACTATAAATTACAACAGTAATGTGTACTCTGGCACACTAGGTGGCAGTATGCACCTTAAGTTGTTACTGCAATCCACAAAAAATGCAAAGACTCACAAAAGGCATCTTAGCCAACTGTAGAGCTCTGTTCATTATACTGTGTGTCGTTACCTGGATGATCCATGACTGTTTTTATGTATGAGGTGCAGTGGTGGCTCGGTGGTTAAAGGCTCTGGGTTACTGCTCAGAAGGTCAGCAGTTCAAGCCCCAGCACTGCTGGGCCCTTGAGTGAGGCCCTTCACCCTCAACTGCTCAGCTATATAAATGAGATAGATGTAAGTCGCTCTGGGTAAGGCCGTCTGGCAAATGCCCGAAATGTTAAATGTTCTGTGAGAGTTGTTCACGAGTCCCTTGTTTGTCCTGAGCAGTTAAACTGCCCACTGTTCTTCAGAAAAATCCTCCAGCTCCTGCACATTCTTTACTTTTCCAGCATCTTCTGCATATTTGAGCTCTTTCCAACAGCGGCTGTATGATGTTCAGATCCATCTTTTCACACCGAGGACAACTGAAGGATTCCGATTTACACCGATCATCCTGTTCAAAAGTTTACACCCCCTGGCTCTTAATATGTATAGTGTTGTCTTCTTGAGTATCAGTGATCGGTATCAGTTTGCACCTTGTGTAATAGCTGTGTACGAGTCCCTCAGCTGTCCTCACTGTTTCCTGTTTTGGACGTGGTATCGTGGTATCGGTAACTCCATGACTGCACACTGAGCTGTTTAAAACAGGATCAGCGAGCATGTGTACACAGGGAGTGTAATGAGGTGGAAACCATTCATCAGCCTCAAGAATAAGTGTTTTAGTATTTAGCTTTCTCTCCTTTGTTTCGCAGGAATCATGACACATTGTGAGAAAATCATTTTTATTAAAGCTTTATTAACTAGTACATTTTATGCTACGGATTATTTTAGTACATTTTCAATAAAAATAGCCAACGCAAAATCCAACGATTTTGTGCATTCTGGGATTTCATGAATGTGCTGGATATTTTACTGTGACTGTAGATCAGTTAGAATTATTGTTAATAATCAAATCAAATACAATAAGCAACAATCAAACAAACGAAGAAAAAATAGCTAATAATCATCAAAGTATATTTTGCAAGCAGCAGTGATCACAAATTCCCTGGTTCTGGTTAATATTCCGTACTGAAGCTACAATATAGCCGCAGTCAGCGTTTTTCATGTGGAAATATTAGTTGTGTAAAGTCATAAACCTACTCACTGTTATGTAAGCTAACTAATTAGCCGGCTAACTTTAGCACTGGGCTGTGTTTACACGACTGGCTAGAAGTAAATGAAGTGGAGATGTCATGCGATTTTTACATGAACAATTATTATCTTTGATCGGATGTAAAGATATTTTCAAGAAGAAAGAAATGTCAAAAATAAAATGGAGGAATAATAACGAACAGCTTAAACTCTGTTGCTGCGTCACTTAATAAAATCAGCCCTGATAATCATGTGAGTGTGTAAATAATAATACAGCTGCTTTAGGAACCGTTTACTCGGTTTATGTAAGGAGTTTTTACATAAGAAATGTGTTTCTGAAAATCCAGTTACTTCAGAATAAAACGTTCATATCCTACGTTTCACTCCTGAGTTTGTGTAAATGAGATTATAAGTTGAATTACTAACGTGAAACTTGATCGATCGTCTTCAGATGGTGTAACGGTCGAGTCGATGGCTTCCTGTGAGTTCATAAACGGATTACGCGTCACGATTAAATCACGTATTTATTATTATTATATAGTAGCCGATGCACTGCGGTGGCTGAAGTGGCATTTCAGCTATCTTTGCCTTTTATGGAGTTTTGTGGGCGTGGCTAAATTACTGTATTAACTGATGGCTGATTTGCATTGAACAGCGTATGCATGTGAGTACGAAGAAGAGCGTTTTGTAAATGTGGCAGGTTTGGACACGAAAACGCACCATTTTACAGCTGTTGAGGATGTAAGCCCTCGGACTGTCTCAACAACGTAGCAGGTCGTCTTGAGGACTGTTTTATTAATGTTGTTGTTTTTAATTGTTAAATCAATATCTATCAATCAAAACTATTTCCTGCGACTGTGAAGTCACCGATTCGAGCAGTTTCCCCCACAACAAACAGCACAAAAAACTCCACAGGCTGCATCGTAAATTTTTTACAAAGCCGCAACAAAGTCACGCATTTTTCTCCGCAACAATCACAAAAACACTCCGTGAAATCCTGAACAATAAAGATTATTATTATTATTATTATTATTATTTTAAATTTGGGAAGATGTCACTGCTGTGCACTAACCCTACTATCTTAGGTGAATTTATGGTATCTAAGCAAGAAAAATAAAAGCAGGATATGAGCAACATGTAAAAGCAGGGCTGGAAGCACGGTGTTGATCTCAGCGGTGAGCGGATGAGAAGTAAACGATCTCTCCTCTCTACATCATGGAGATGTTTCTCCCTCTGTGATAGTTTTCCTCAATCCAGGCGAGACGCTGGTTCTGGAGCAGCTCGGGGTAGGTGAGCAGTCGCTCGGCTTCAGGTGCAGGGGCGTAGCGCTCGCACACTGCTCCCTGAAGATTTGGACCGCAGACGGCCGTGATGGAGACGAAGAGCGTGCCGTGTTTCAGACGGAACTGCTTCTTCACGTTGACGCCTCGTGTAGGAATGAAGTACACTTTACCCAGAAGGTCATCATCCCACTTGTTATCGCGATCCCACACCTCTAAATATAAACGCCTGTAACGAGGAAAACATGATAAACACCATAAATGCTGAGTTCTGGACTGTGATTGGTCAGAAGGTGTTGATTCATTCTCTATAC
>NC_071278.1:490000-500000 GCF_023375685.1 Ictalurus furcatus
ATACTGTAACACACACACACACACACACACACACACACACACACACATACATACACACACGCGCACACACACACACACACGCATTAAGCTGCACAAATGACCACAGGCCTGACTAAACTTCCTCACAGCAGAGAAAATAATCCAAACTCATTTTTGGTTTATTACATTATTATTATTATTATTATTATTATTATTGTTATTATTATTATTATTATTATTATTGTTATTGTTATTATTATTATTATTATTGTTGTTGTTGTTATTATTATTATTATTATTATTATTATTATTATTATTTAATAATAACTCAGTGAGGAAGCCGAGGAAGAACAGCAGGAGATAAACTGTCCAAGATGGAGCTCAGGAAGGAAAAACTTTTGAGGACCGCATCCTCAGCAGGTGGAGAACATTCTCACGTTCTCCTCGGACCTGCTCCGTGACCCACTGGAAGGTTTCTTTTTTCATGTTAAAGAACGGACGAGTCAGATGTATTTATAAATAAATAAACAGTCAGTGGACATCACTTTAACTCTGGGTAGAACTTCAACCACACCTGGAACTGTAGGTACACACTCCTGTTCCTGTTCTCCTTCAGCTCTTACTGCTGAGATCTACAACCTCCTGCTCCTCTCTGGTTCCTCCTCATGAAGTCTTGATCAGTCTGATGTTCTTCAGAGCCACGAGTTCACACTTTTTCACTGTAGCTTCAGTTACATTTCACACTCAAGGTTTGCACGTTAACACACAGTGTGTGTGTGTGTGTGTGTGTGTGTGTGTGTGTGTGTTTCCTGCCACACATTCTTCTCCTCCATTCTGTAACTTTTTCTAAAACAATGAACATAATTGTTTTTAATTAATAACATTTTTTTAAAGAATATTGAAGTTATGTGTTTCTGCATCTATAAAAACAAACCTTCACTACTTTCTACATTTTATTTTTTTGTCTTTGATAAAGATTCATTCAGAACAAAAGGATTAATTCATTATCTCATCACCGAACACAGAGAAAGAACGCCAGCGCTTCTGCACAAGTTTATTTCTGTAACGTCACTCCCTGACTCTAATCTCTCCCTGACTCTAATCTCTCCCTAACTCTAATCTCCCCCTAACTCTAATCTCCCCCTAACTCTAATCTCCCCCTGACTCTAATCTCCCCCTGACTCTAATCTCTCCCTGACTCTAATCTCTCCTAACTCTAATCTCTCCCTAACTCTAATCTCCCCCTAACTCTAATCTCCCCCTAACTCTAATCTCCCCCTGACTCTAATCTCCCCCTGACTCTAATCTCTCCCTGACTCTAATCTCTCCTAACTCTAATCTCTCCCTGACTCTAATCTCCCCCTGACTCTAATCTCTCCCTGACTCTAATCTCCCCCTGACTCTAATCTCTCCCTGACTCTAATCTCTCCTAACTCTAATCTCCCCCTAACTCTAATCTCTCCCTGACTCTAATCTCCCCCTAACTCTAATCTCTCCCTGACTCTAATCTCTCCCTAACTCTAATCTCCCCCTGACTCTAATCTCTCCCTAACTCTAATCTCTCCCTGACTCTAATCTCTCCCTAACTCTAATCTCTCCCTAACTCTAATCTCCCCCTGACTCTAATCTCCCCCTGACTCTAATCTCTCCCTAACTCTAATCTCTCCCTAACTCTAATCTCCCCCTGACTCTAATCTCTCCTTGACTCTAATCTCCCCCTGACTCTAATCTCTCCCTAACTCTAATCTCCCCCTGACTCTAATCTCCCCCTGACTCTAATCTCCCCCTAACTCTAATCTCTACCTAACTTCCTAACCTAACATGGTAAATACACATTACCGTTTATTTATTTATTGTAAAATGACCACATGGTGCTAAAAACATGAAAACAGCTCTTTTTCCAGTTTTTGTGTAAATTTTTGGATTGTTATGAAGACATCAGTGTCCATCAGTACACACACACCTCATACTCGCATATCAAAACAAAATAAATATCTTTCTAGTTTCATTATGAATTTGCTTGATATAAAATGAATAAAACAGCATCTTATTTATCTTTATTTTACCATAAAGTCCCACTGAGAGAACGGGCCAAGCCACGGAAACTCACAACTACATTTAAACACAACATATACAGCATGATGTGCACAAATCCACACAGAAAACACACACACACACACACACACACACACACACACAGAGGCCTCTGATGAAAAACAATCACACGCCTCCTTCTCCACATTCTTTATGATGCCGTTAAATTCATCAACGCATATAAATATCTCATTTAATTTCCATGTCCAAGCTGCACAACAGGAAAACACCTTCAAGACTAACATCACTGTGAGCACAGTCAGGCTGGAGAGCCAGATGTTCCAGATGTTCCAACTGTATGTCAGGATGTAAAATGTGTATAGACAGGTAGTTTAGTACCTAAGAGACCTCATGCTACAGAATGTACACTCGGACTCTACTCAGAATGAAGAGTATCAGGTGGAAAGCGTCACACTTCAGATTTCCACAAGATGGCGACAAAAGCGTTATATTCTATCACTCCTTCCTTTATCCTCTTCTTCTTCCTTATCCTGCTTTCCCCCTTTTTATCTTCTTACCTTTCTTTAATCTTCTTTAATTTTTCTTCCATGTTTCAATTGTTTTATTAATAAATAGTTTTTAATAAAAGAATGTTTTCATGTATGCTGCTTCGGTGGTGTTAGATCAGCAGAAACACACACAGGAAATAAAATTAATTTTCCCTCTAACAACATCCCCTGTGACCTCGGTGTGTGTGTGTGTGTACGCACGTGCCCATGCCTGTGTTCATGTTTCTGTCCTGTGCTCATATTAAAAGCTCCTGTGACATAAAACTAAACGGTGTACATTTAAATAAGGATATGAATCTGAAGTTTATACAGTAAATGTTCCAAAAAAGGTATATGTAAGCAACTTTTCCCCCTTTACACTTTATTCTGTTATTCTTTGCCTACTTCCTGTTCTTTAATTAATTTTTCAACATTTCTTCCCCATCCTTTCTTCCTTCTCTACTCCACTTCCCCTAACCCTGCTGTATTCTTTCCCCAAACTTCATATTTATAACTTCATCTGCTTTACTTTCAGTCCCTCCAGCACACAGGGTTCTCCTCTCTACACCCTCCACCGGGGGGGGGGGGGGGAAAGCACACCAGTGAACCCGAGGGGTCGAGGGATATTTTGGAGTGCCTCCCACATGTTCCATACCTATTCATTAACAAGCATGGCCACACCCCCTGCAATAAGGGCATATAAATATCAGTATGTGAATGCGGTGTGTGTAGTGTACACGGTGAAGGGGAGACACACACAGATGAGAACACTTTCACGAAGACTTTATTAAATGCGCCAGTTATAAACTCAAAAGGTACAGAGTTGAAAGGGAACAGATGTGAGTTCAGACTGAACCAAATGGAGATGGAGGGAGATGGTATGGTCCACTTTACTCGTAGATCCAGCTGAAAGCGCAGCTCTTGAAGGAGACCAGCTCCTCAGGTTTAAACCACAGGGAGATCTCTTTATTGGCACTTTCTACAGAGTCACTACCGTGGATGATGTTCCTGTACACACACACACACACACACACAAAGTTCAGAGTGAAGTTATTCATGCTCCATTTATAAACCTATTGGATGCCCCACAATGCATTATGCATAATACTGCATCATGAACACTAAACATTGAATTTAGAACTCTACTTCCTGTTGTAGCAAATATCTAAACTTCTCACCTGGCCCCCGCCCCACAAGCCAGTTACCTCACCTGGCCCCCACCCCACAAGCCAGTTACCTCACCTGCCCACTTCGATACAGAAGTCTCCTCTGATGGTGCCGGGCTTGGAGTCGGCCGGGTTCGTCTCTCCCAGCATCACACGACCCGTCTTCACCACGTTCAGACCCTCCCATACCTCACACACATACACACGGTTAGCATTATCCTGTGCTAATCTATAAGACACTGCTGTGCATTACAGGTGAACTCCCTCACCATGGCAACAACAGGTCCGGAGCTCATGTATTTGACGAGGCCAGGGTAGAAGGGGCGGTCCTTCAGGTCAATGTAGTGCTGCTTCAACAGATCCTCAGACGCCTGCGTTACACACACACACAGTTTCAGACACCTTAAGGACAGAGTTTATGCTTCTTTGCAGTTTCTCTGAAAAATGAGAAGCTGCATGTTTAATGTATTAACTTAGAGAAAATAAAGAAGAGGGAGAAGGCTGGTGAGGGAGCGAGTGTTTATAGCTGCTACAACACAAGTGACAACAGGAAGTAACTTGTTTCTGTAACTATAAACAGATAAAAAGTACATGTCACTCTTTAAGCTGAAGTTGTAGACAAGCTGCTGCAGTAAAAGAGGAATAGAATCTTGTGATTACATGTGCTAGCTGTTAGCACACAGGCTAATGATTAGCATGTTCACTCCACCAGTAGTCCTGCACTGACTAACCCCAGTGAAAGTGTGTGGTGGAGCGGTTAGTGTTTCCCCCGTCAATGCCAGACCACATCACAGAGTCAGACAGGCTGGAGTAAGGAAGGGGCAGAGTGTGAGCGCATCATGCAAACACACTCACCTGAAGGAACTTGAGAGCGACGAGGCGGAAGCCTTTCTGCTCGAAGCGTTTGATGATGTCACCAACGAGTCCTCGCTGAACTCCGTCAGGTTTGATGGCGATGAAGGTGCGTTCAGCCTTGGCAGCCATGACACTGAACACACACACCAAGTTACACGTTTAAGAAACCTCAGTGATAACTGTAATAAAGCTGTTACAGCATAGTCCATCAGCACCAGCTGCTTAATAACATTCCCCATGTAGTGCAGCTTTACAGGGAGATGGAGACCTCTGGGATTTGGCCAGCACTGGATTTATTACAACTATTGCTTGCTTTTGATTTTCCCCTGTAAATACTTGTATTTACATTTGACAAGTATTTAGTTATACAACATTAAACCTGAGAATGACCATTTAAACTGTATGTAGTTCATCAGCATTTACACACATACACACACTATAGGATGAGTAAATATAGTGCAGAGACAGACGACTTTATACACTAGATGACCATATAAGGATTTTATATAAACTACACAATGCTCTAATCACACACACACACACACACACACACACACACACACACAGTGTTTATATACAGCACGCTGAGCTGAGCAGGGAAATGGATCTGAGGTTTATGATCTCATCACCCCATGTAGTGCACATCTATAGTGGAGTACAGAGATCTGGGATCGAGCCAAAGACGAAGCACCGTGTGAGGGGAAAGAGGAAAAAACTACGCGAATGTTAAGATAATTTCTTCCTACTAAAGGTTTTTTAAACAAAAAAAAAATAAACCTTATACTTTTAACGGGAAACAATCCTTATGTTCGGCATGTCCCGACACTGATGTTCAGATTTTTTTTTATATACATAAAGCTATTTATTTATTTATATAATTTTTATAGTAAAGCAGTGAGGTCTACGCTGCACGTTTAAGCGACGCCATTTTAAAGTTCACGTAAATTCTCGCGAGATTTCCAGATCTCCAGACGATGGCCAGCGCTCATTCCGCAGCTCGTGCGATTCCGTGTAGCCCACAGGTCCTGTCAGAAACACCGCTTCCCGAGGCGCTACTCCAGTTAGCTTAGCATCACCAGCTCTTAAACCCATATTATAGACCAAGCATTGAAAACGAGCTGATACAGAATGTTTTCAGGAACAAATAATATAAGCATCAGTTAATTTGTGACTGATTTAGCTTCCGATAATTAGCTACAACTTGGGAGTTAACGCTTAGAAAAAGAAAAAAAAGAAGAAAAAAAGCTCGCGCAGTTTAAGCTGTAGCTGAAGTGCCGGGATGAATTGTTTAAAAAAACGAGAGAAATGCAGTAAAACGACCCAATAATTAAGATTAACTGTACACACCTATGCGGTGAGAGACCGGGACAGAGAGACACTCCGAGCTGGAAAGGAAACGAGCGAGAAGTAGCTGAGCGCTCAGGGTGTTTATATAGTAAGGGCCGATAAAGTGGGCGGGGTTTAGTTGAAGAGCTGGACGTTTGCGTTCTTGATTGGTCAAGGCGTGATTTGATTGGCAGATGCAAGTAGCGCGACGACGCTGATTTTTTTAGTCTTTTCCTGCGACTTTATAATATTTTTTATTAATATTTTTTTTTCTGAAGTCGCACTTGATCACTAAAACATCAGTCATTGTTTTACAATTAGTTAACATTCACTAAAATTATTTTGTTGTTGTTTTTTTACTTTCGTACTAGTATCCAATTTGTCCTCCGAGCATAACTATTTAAATATTTTCCCCCAAATATACACTCACTCAGGAGTTTTTAATATTCTACATTTATATATTACATATTTTACTAAGGTGATGAAACTTTTTTTATCAGAAACGCATCTCTACATGCTTTTCACTTAAAATAAATTGAGGTGTAATTCTCGCAGGCGGAAAAAAGCACTGGTTTGAAACTTTGAAGGTCAGAGACTTTTATAGTACAAACCGGAAAAAGGGGGGGGAGAGAGAAAAAACTTCCGGGGTCGTGGGGCACCAAACCGGACGTCAATCCAGGCACGGTGGAAAACATGGCGCATGCTGAGTGTTGTGTGTAGTTTCGTGGTTAAAGTTAATGTGTGTGTTAATAATATTAATAAAAGGTTAGTTGGTGATTAATCGGTGAGTGATGGAGGGGGGAAAAGCGCGTGATAAAGTGAAAAGGCCGCGGTTAGAGGAAGGAGGCGCTCCTGTAGAAGCTGCACGTGAGGAACAGAAGAAGAGGAGGAAACACGCCGAGGAGCTGAAGGCTTTAGGAGAAGAAGATGAGTCTGTGAAGTTGCTGGAGGAGCTGGTGTTCGGAGCTGAGGAGGAACTGCTGGAGCGCTTACAGGTCAGTTTAACACCGGAAACACGTTCTTCAACAACTACTAGTTACATTCCTGTGACTTCTAGCTCGTTTATGAATTAAAACATTGTGATTGATTGATTGATTGTGTGTGTGTGTGTGTGTGTGTGTGTGAGATCAGCACGGTGATGATGAGAAGGAGGATGAGGACACCAGTGACTCGGAGACGGAGAACGAGGCGAGGCTTCATCCTCCCACAGAGAGGAAAGCCGTGTGGGAGGATGAGGATGATGAGGTGGAGGAAGAGTAAGTGCTCAGTCTGCGGGTCAAAGGTCACACCACCTGTTACGTTCAAACTAATACAGAGACGTGTGCGCTCAATCAAATATTTCTGTAAAGCTTGAGCGTGTACTGTAAAGTTCAGAGTGTGTGAATCGATTCTTGGGGATGAAATCATCCTCGGAAATCCTCTTTCATTTACTGGTCAGAATTACAGGGATGAAAACGTAAAGAAACCGTTACTGAGTGTATGCACAGAGCCGGCACTAGCTAAACGTTTCGATAATTATATAAATGACGAGTTTAAAACTTTTGTGTGTCGCGTCCAGCGTTTATTTTCCCTCAGATCTCGTGGATATTTGTGCAGCGCTACAGCTCGGTGCTCTGGTCCAGTTTATCAGCTCTGAATTCATGCACAAAACACACGGCATGTCTGACTGGTTTAGACGCAGCGTTTAGACTCTCAGGTGTAGTAATATCTGTACCGTGTCTCTCTACAGCGTGGACATGACGCATCGTTTCCGTAAGGACTTCGTCCGGAGTGACGCAGAGGCCTCCATGTCCAAACACAGTCTGCAGCAGCGCCTCAAAGAGCAGTGAGACTCTCTCACGCACGCACGCACGCACACACACACACACTCATTGCACAGAGACAGGTTATATCCACACTCACTTGTCTCACCTTTGTTAGGTTCCAGAAGGCGATGGGCGGAGTCCCATCCTGGGCCGAGACCACCGTGAAGAAAAGCAAGAGGAAAGGTACTGATTCGTCTTCAGGATGTGACTCGGAATCATTTTGAAGGATCACTTTAACGCACACACACATTCCCACTTCAGTCTCTTTATTTTTCTCTCAGAAGATTCTGAATCATTCAGAAGAAGCATTTAAACTGAACAGACACACACACCACTTCCACTGCAGTTTCTCTCCTGGATGATTCTGAATCATTTTAAAGAATCATTTAAACGACACACACGTTTCTACTCTATCCTTATCTCTCAGGTGATTCTGAATCATTTTGAAGAATTGTTTGAAACCACACGCACCTTCTTACATTGTGTGTTTATTTGTCACTCAGGTGATGATGATGATGAGGAGGAGGATGAAGATGATGATGATGAGTTGCTGAAGAGGACGGGGAATTATGTTGCTGCCTCTGAAGCTCTCCCTAAAGGCATTATTAAGGTGTGTGTGTGTGTGTGTGTGTGTGTAATATAAATAAATGAAGAGTCTCTCCATGGCTGAGTGTGTCTGATTGGCTGGCGCTTTCTGATGATGTCATCTCAGCACCCTGAGCTCAGACATGTTGTTGTGTTTCTCTCTCTGCAGTTAAAGAAATGTCTGAATGCTAACAACGCTAACCCGGGTCAAGGTCTCCTGACCTCGGTGCAGTTCCACACGTCTGCTCAGGTGGTCCTCACCGCCGGCCTGGATCACACCATCTCCCTCTTCCAGGTGCACAGCGTCCTCTAGTGGACCGAGCATGAATTACAGCCTCTGTGCTGATGTTAATGAATGACCGTAATCAGGAGGCTGCAGTGCGGAGTATAAGCTCACACAGATACACATCAGGAGCTTCTGTCCTCTCTCTCTCCTCTCAGGTGGACGGTAAGACCAATCCCAAGATCCAGAGCATCCACTTGGAGAAATTCCCGGTGAATAAGGCGTGTTTCAGCGCAGACGGAGAGCAGGTGGTGGCCACAGGCATGTGGAACAAACTCTTCTACATCTACGACATGATGGAGGGGAAGATCATCCCTGTGCCCAGGGTCAGAGGTCAGAGCATAGACAGTGCATGAGACACCATCTCTCTTCAACATGTCTCTGCTTTATGTTCCACCAGAAGAGCAGGAGACGTGTGAGAGAGAGTTCACTCTGAAGTGCTCGGTCATTCATTTCTCTCCCCTGTTCCTCCTGCAGGTCTCACTGAGCAGAGAGTGAAGGAGTTCGAAGTGTCTCCTGATGGACAGTTCCTGCTCCTCACCGGTTCCTCAGGGTTCCTCCACCTCATGACCATGAAGGTACAGGAGTGTGTTCTTCTCTCAGCTCAGCATTTAAACACAATCACATCAGCACACACACACACACACACAACACTATTCTCACTTCTCTCTCTCTCTGTATATGTCTGTGTGTCTTTCTCTCCATTTGTGTGTGTGTATGTGTGTGTGTGTGTGTGTGTGTGTGTGTGTGTGTTTTAGACGAGGGAGGTGGTGCGCAGTATGAAAGTTAATGGCAATGTGTGTGCAGCAGCGTTTAACTCGGACAGCAGTAAAATCTTCACCAACTCAGGTACATCATCATCTGTGAGTGTGTGTGTGTGAGTGTGTGTGTGTGTGTGTGTGTGTGAGTGTGTTTATATGAAAGTAACTGTGTGTGTGTTTCAGAGGAGGGGGAGGTGTATATCTGGGATGTGAGGAGCAGTAAGTGTGTGAACAGGTTTGCAGATGACGGCTGTGTGACTGCGACGTCTCTCGCTGTGTCTAAAGACGACCGATACCTGGCCTGTGGGTGAGTCAGTTCCCCAAACACACACTCACTCACTCTCTCTCCGTCTCTAAATATCATACTGTGCAAAAGTTTAAACACCCCAAAACCCTCAGTCATTTTTAGATAATTACGTAATAAATCTGATTAGTGGACGTGACTTTAACTCTATAAGCGTACACACTCGGTCCCTGCAGATCACACACTCGGTCCCTGCAGGATCACACACTTGGTGCCTGCAGATCACACACTCGGTCCCTGCAGGATCACACACTCGGTGCCTGCAGATCACACACTCGGTGCCTGCAGATCACACACTCGGTCCCTGCAGGATCACACACTCGGTGCCTGCAGATCACACACTCGGTCCCTGCA
>NC_071278.1:505000-532500 GCF_023375685.1 Ictalurus furcatus
GTCTGGACTTAAACCCTGAGACTGTGTCTGAGTCCCGAACACTAACTGGAAGACTGTTCCATAACTGTGGGGCTCTATAAGAGAAAGCTCTTCCCCCTGCTGTAGCCTTCACTATTCCAGGTACCAACAAATATCCTGCATCTTTTGATGGAAGTAGACGTGGCTGATAATAAAAGACCAAAAGTTCACTCAGGTACTGTGGTGCGAGAGCGTTTAGTGCTTTATAGGTCAATAATAGTATTTTATAATCAGTGTGAAATTTTACTGGGTCAGGTTTTTAATCAGGGGTTTGATAACTGCTGGATTAAAGGGTTAGATACATAGCCAGAGCGCAGGGACGAGTTGATTATTATTATTATTATTATTATTATTATTATTATTAATGGAGGTTCGATAGCTTCTGCTATCTGTTTAAAGAAATGTGTAGGTATGTGTACTGGTGATTATATTTTTCTCTAAATAGTTATAACAAGTGTTTGAATACTCTGAATGTTTTCAATTTTGTGATGAAAAACATTGTGTTGTTTGGTGGAGAGGAATTCTTATCTACTTCCTGACTCCGGAATCATCTTTTCCTCTGGGAAAAATGCCAGCTGGGAGGCAGCCAGTCTGGTACTGCTGGTGTGTATCGCTACAAGACACACATATATACACACATGCACACACATATATACACACATGCACACACATATACACACACATACACACACATATATACACATATACACACACACATATACATACACATACACATATACACACATATACACACATACAAATACATACACACGTATACACCCACACATATACACCCATACACACACACACACTCGCACGCAGCCTCGCATCCACAGATGATAAACACCTCATTATCTTATACACAGAACAATAATCGGAAGTCTTAAATGGGCTGAAAAGGTTCTCCATATCTGATAAACACTCTTTTCATGTTGATGTTTCATGTTGATGCCTAAAAATAATAGGAAGTGCGTTCAGGATTGTGTGTTTCAATTCAATTCAATTCAATTTTATTTGTATAGCGCTTTTTACAATAGACATTGTCTCAAAGCAGCTTTACAGAAATATCAACATGGTATACAGATATTAAAGGTGCGAATTTATCCCAACTGAGCAAGCCACTGAGTGGCGACGGTGGCAAGGAAAAACTCCCTAAGATGTTTTAAGAGGAAGAAACCTTGAGAGGAACCCGACTCAGTGTGTTTGTGTGAGTGAGTGTGTGTGAGTGTGTGTGTGTGTAGGGAGGGTCAGTTAGGAGTGGTCTTTTAGAAGTTTCTGGAACTTTTCACTTTACTCCATCAGTTCAGACTCGTGCTGTGAGATGGCAGCGTGTGTTTTCTCTTCGTTACTCACCGTACTGTGTGTGGGACTGTATGGAAAATATACATATGCAGGTGAGCAGAAAGGTGTGTGTGTGTGCGCGTGTGTGTGTGTGGGTGGGTATGTGAGTGGGTGTCTGCGTGTGTGTGTGTGTGTGTGTGTGTGTGTGTGTGTGTGTGTGTGTGTGTGTAAATGTCTCTTGCTGTCTGTGAGCTGATAAAATGACCCACTTTCCCGGAGTACAGACACTATAACATTCGGACACTCTCCCTGTGTATCTGCTGCCAGATGAATAATGATTTTGGGGAATGTGTTGGTGCTTGTTACCGGACTGCATTATTCCACATCAGCTCTTTCATTAGTAGTGATTGTTATTTAAATAAAGACCACTAATCACTGTATTGTTCATTATTTGCAGAAAGTTAATACCTAAAGCAGTCGGTTGTATTCTACTGTAAGAATTAAATATGAAGCTGGCCTGAAAAGCAGGAGGCAGCTCTCCTCCTGATATCATCAGCCTGCTCTTAGCGAAGTACCATGTTAACTCTAAAACATGAACAAATACTTTGTTAAGGTTTAAACATTTTTAGCATTAAATTTGTTTTCTGATGTTGTGTAAGACCGGAGTTTGGTCTCGGGACGGTTTCTGTGTTGAACTGGACTGCTCTCAGTCTTGCGCATCAGTCTCGTTAAATATGGTCTTGGTTTTGACCGAGAGTTTGTTAAAAAACGTTTGAAGAGTTAACTCCTACTTTTGGAAAACTGTCTGATCACTGGCGCAAAACACGAATGAAACTAGCTGAAGTAAAGACTTGGACTCGAAAAGAATTTAGTCCTTGGCCCCCTGAAGACATCTTGGCTAGTTCTGGTCTTGGACTTGACAGTAGTGGTCTTCACTACAGCTCACTCCATCATGAAGAACAGCGCTGCAGGAAGACCTTCAAACCTTCGAGCGATTCCAGTCCTGTGAAAGTCTGGTCATATACATCTATAACCGGAACCCTTTCCCTGCCGTCACTAAAGTAGAAAGGAAGTAATGCGACAAGGTGAACCAATCACGTTGGCGTGCAGTGCAGAGAGCAGGTCCTTTCTGTACCACGACTCAGTAAAAGTGAACCCCAGACCAGCGTTTTCAAGAGGACCAGGAATCCGGTGTTCTTCTGTCATTCCTTGTTGTCTTTATATTACTTCACTAGTTTAATCTTTTAATAATAAAAAATCACACACAAACACACAGATGAGAAACAAGTCCAGACACCATGATGGCTGCTCCGGCAAAACTGTGCTTTTATTGTACACGGGACATCTGAACTGGCTGCTCACAGCCTTACAACACATCTGGATATCAGAAACCACTTTACTCACCGCTTTTCTCGGATCCTCGGATCCTCCGAGACACTGAGATTAACCAAGACAATGGAGACAAACCTATGAGGAGATGACTCAGGCTGAGGAGCGAGGCTAATCATACACCTTCACCCATTATCCTGCTTACAAACATCCAGACGACATCAGGGCACGGATTTAACTCCACTGAGACACCAGACACTGTACCGTCCTCTGTTTCACTGAAACTTGGCTGAAGCTCCTTCTACAGGACCAGACACTATTCTCTGTTTTCCGCACGGACGGACAGCAGATTCCCCTCCACCTGCTGTCTAGGTGGTAGAGGTGGAGTGCAGCAGGTGGTAGATGGTGTTCTGGTACTCCTGATGGATCACCCTGCAGAGAGTCGTACGTTCAGCAGACCGTTTCACTAGAACAGTACTTCTCGTCCTGCACAGACACCTACATCAGGTGAAAATGACCAAACACACTTCCCACTCCAGTAATGTGTGTGTTCAGACTGCTGAGGTAAACATCTCTACAGTCACATGAACGATACCGAACGGTTCAGGAGGAACTTCTACCTGCGGGTCATCAGGACTGGACTTTAGTCTGCCCCTCACCTGGACATGAACTTATACACCTTATTGCTACTCAGTTCTGATTGACTACTTTTATCTTATTCTCTAATTTATTGTTTTCCTTATTTTATTGGTTTACACTCACAGTGCCGAGCAATCAGAATTTCACTCTGTTGTTCCCTGTATAACTGTCTATGTGACAAATAAAACCTCTGAACCACTGAAGTTACAGATTTGATTAATTGTCTACTGATTTGCAGTGTTATTAAATTTAACACAAAATTAAACTCCACATTTTGGTTTGTTATTGTGCTGAACAGGAGCATGTACAGATCCTATTCTCTCTCCGGCGTCTCTGCTGGTGGAGTATGGAAGCCCTGCTGAAGTGAACTGCTCCATACCGAACAAACCTGTGACGCAGTACATGCTGGGCTGGGAGTCTAAAACCTCACAGCCTCAAACAAGGAATGAGACGAGTGTTGTGTGGAAGCTGGACAGACTGACGGAGTGGGAGGAAGCTGAAGGAGTTGGATGTTATTTCACAGATGGAAGTAATCAGTGTATGAGCTATGTAAATCTCACCATTTACAGTGAGTACCATCATCTCATCAAATCTGATTTCCTTCTTATTGTGTACACAGTTATCATAATCAACACGGTTTACTCTGCTGGGACTCGCTCTGGTCCGTTCATCTCATCACATCATGAAGAGTCATGCACTGAGTGGAGGATTCGATTATTAATGAACACAGTGTCATTTAAAGTGTGTGTGTGTGTTTACAGAGAGGCCAGACAGGGTTACACTGAGCTCTGTGTCTGATGTGGTGGCAGAGGGAGATCAGACAGAGCTGAGGTGTGAGATTGAGAACGTCGGACCTGGAGGTAAACTCAGTGTGCACTGGAGCAGAGCGGATCCCAAGCAAGACAACACTTTCACACGATTCACTGACACGTCCTTCCCAGACTTGGTAAATGAGATGCAGAGTGTTAACAAGACAGTGACGCTAACCGTCACACCCAGCCGTGAGGACGCTGGAGTTCAGTATCAGTGTGCAGCTGTGCTGAATCTGGACCAACATCTGCTCGTGTTCACATCACAACCAGTCACCATCACTGTACACTGTGAGTCTGTAATTACACCTGTAAACATGTAATACGGTTAGCATTAGCACTAGCGACACCAAGATCAAGGTTAGTCCGAACTATGCAGCAGTTAGCATTAGGACTAGTTATACTGAGGTGTCAGTTAGCATGACTTTCTGTGGAGGAGTTAGTTAAGCGTAATAAGTAGTATTAGTTATGGCTAACTACAGAAGTAGCACTGTGCAAAGCCACATCACCCTGAGGAGAGATGGAGAGGTAACTACAGCCTTAGTTTCTAATATCGCAAATGTGTCAAGAGTCACAGCAGTAAGCAGTGATGTTAGTGTTTAAACATCCAAAAAGTACTTTCACATCTGGCAAATTATCCAAATTCAACAGAAACAGCAGGAGATAGTGAACATGCACACCTGCTGCTGAAAGAGAGGGTCTCCTGTCGCCTACATTTTTACTGCACAAGCGATGTGCACACTAAGAAACTTCAAACTGGATGACAGAGATGATACACGTATGACACAAGGATGTCTCTCTCTCTCACTCTCGTTCTCTCTCTCTCTCGCTCTCTCTCTCTCTCTCTCTCTCACTCTCTCTCTCTCTCACTCTCTTTCTCGCTCTTTCGGTCTCTCTCTCTCGCTCTCTCTCGCGCGCTCGCTCTCTCTCATTCTCTCTCTCTCTCTCTCGTTCTCTCTCGCTCTCTCGTTCTCTCTCTCTCTCTGTCTCTCTCTCTCTCTCTCTCTCGTTCTCTCTCTCTCCCTAGCTCTCTCATTCTCTCTCTGTCTCTCTCTCTCTCTCGCTCTCTCTCTCTTGCTCTGTCTCTCTCTCTCGCTCTATCTCTCTCTCACTCTCTCTCTCTCTCAGATAAACCAATCATTGCAGAGCCTTTAGATACTAGAGTAATGGTAGCTGAAGGTGAAATGCTGGTGATGAACTGCTCAGCACGTGGAAACCCCAGCCCTCTTTATAAGTGGACTTCACCTGATAAGAGAACTGTCTCAAACTCCTCCTCCATCGTCATCAGTAGCAGCCGTAGAGAAGACCAGGGTCAGTACACCTGCACTGCTTACAATTACCTGGGCCAGGCAACCAAGAAGGTGACAGTTACAGGTGAGAGTGAATTCCACATCAAACAGACTAATATATACGTACAGACATATAAGGAAAAAGTCCCAGGACCACGCTCAGTGTTCTTCCATGTTATCAGCCCAGTAATCCAATACCACCCTTGATTCAAAAGCCCAGCGGTCCCAGTGACTTTGACAGCTTGGGGAAAATTTGATAAAATCACAAACTTCTACTGAACCAGCGGTGTCACATCCAAACTTATTAAGGGTCATGCCGAGGGTTGTGAATAAAATCAGCAGCTGGACATATATTTAGACGATTCTTTAGTTTATTGAAGAAATATAAATGTACTAGTAATTGTATTTAAAAACCTGCACAATTCATTAAACCACATTTTCATCAAAATAACAAGGTTTTAGTTGAAAGTTTTTGAGATGTACCTGTACTTCAAAAATTCTTTAGCAAAACAAGAAATAAGGTCTTTGGCCAGCAAGACTGATTCATAAACAAAACAGTATTTCTTCTGGTTTTCCATAATGACAACTGTCAGTTAAACAAGATAGTACTTTCTCTTAAACAGAACAACTCTTGGATTTCAGCAAAACTGTTTGAAAAAGCAAAATAGTCAACAAGTGCGATCTGAAAGTGCATTATTTGCCTTATTTTGGTAGCTCTTACTTTGGAAAGCCAACTTGAAGTTGAAAGGACACACACAGAGGACTTCTAATGCCAAATCCACGCAAATTAGGCAGTGTGCTTTTTTAACTCTTAACACTCTGCACTTTTTCTTACCATGGCCACTTTCAATACCGAGACCAGGTGCTGGTCTGTGAGGCGGGATCTGTGGGGTGTCTTGGTCAGCTTCATTATTAGAACATCTGCTCGCACGAGTAAGTGCTTCCGAACATGATCCGTGCAACGTGACGGCGAAGCTGTGGCATTGATTCAGGGAGTAGAGGCGTAAACTCAGCTGCCCCAACTGACTGGTACTGGGTCTTTAGATGAGTACTACACTGCAGTTTAGTGAGTTCCCATTGCAGGTGCTCAGGCGTAGTGTCAACATCAACTGCACATGGGTCGGCGAACAGGTCCACTGTCAGTGAGTTCAATTTGTCGGCCTACGCTTCAGTCAGGAACGGGATGGTGACTGTGTCACTGACTGACTGGTAAATAGGAAAGTGAGACAGGTTGCCTTGACACATCTGACCCTCCCACAGACGCAGTTTCATTTGAAACGCCTTTACCGAGTCTCGCATTTCAGTGATCAGTAATAACGTAATTCACAAGTGAATAGAAATTGTGTGTGTGTGTGTGTGTGTGTGTGTGAGAGTGTGTGTGTGTAGGGAGGGTCAGTTAGGAGTGGTCTTTTAGAAGTTTCTGTAACTTTCATTTGACTCAGTCATTTCACACTCTGGAGATTTTCCTCGTGCTATAAGATGTCAGCGTGTGTTTTCTCCTCATTACTCACTGTACTGTGTCTGGGACTGTATGAAAAATATACATATGCAGGTGAGTAGAAAGGTGTGTGTGTGTGTGTGTGTGTGTGTGTGTGTGTGTGTTTAAGCTGAAGGTCTATACCTCACTACACTCCTCCTAGATGTCTCAAAATACATTAAATTAATAAAAAAAATTGTGAAAAGAATCTGAATATTTAAAGAAACACCTTGTGATAAATAATATTTGCTCTAAGGGTCTAATGTGTTCGATTTCTCCTCTTTATATTCTTCTGGATTAATCCTGATACAGGGCGCACGGTGGTGTAGTGGTTAGCACGTTCGCCTCACACCGCCAGCGTCCGTGGTTCAATTCCCACCGTGGCCCTGTGTATGTGGAGTTTGCATGTTCTCCCCGTGCTGCGGGGTTTCCTCCGGGTACTCCGGTTTCCTCCCCCAGTCCAAAGACATGCATGGTAGGCTGATTAGCGTGTCTAAAGTGTCCATAGTGTGTGAGTGTGTGTGATTGTGCCCTGCGATGGATTGGCACCCTGTCCAGGGTGTACCCCGCCTTGTGCCCCATGCTCTCTGGGATAGACTCCAAGTTCCCTGCGACCCTGAAGAGGATAAGCGAATAAGAGTATTATTCTGATACACATGTGTCGTGCTCTGAGGGTGTTTCTTTCATCTGTCATGTAACTGCAAAACCGCTAAAACATTAACAAGCTGCTGGTGAGCTGATAAAGAAACCTCCTTTCTACAGTTACTGCATTTACAATAACCAAAATAACACACACACTCACACACTCTCACACTGATCAGTTGGGTGAAGGTCTGGTGATTGACTTGTCCAGTCTAAAACCTTCCACTTTCCCCCTGATGAAGTCCTGTGTTGAGGTGGAAGTGTGTTTTGGATCGTTGTCTTGCTGCATGATGAAGTTCCTCCTGATTCATTCGGATGTATTTCTCTGTAAATCTGCAGACAGAATGTTCCTGTAAACTTCTGAATTCGTTCTGCTGCTCCATCATGAGTTCATCATCAATAAAGATTAGTGAGAATGTTCCAGAAGCAGCCATGCAAGCCCAAGCCATGACACTACCTCCACCATGTTCCACAGATCAGCTTGTATGTTCTGGATCATGAGCAGATCCTTTCTTTCTCCACACTTTGGTCTTTCCATCACTTTAGTAGAAGTTCATCTCAGTTCCAGAACTTTTGTGGATCATCTCTGTATTTCTTTGTGAATTCCAGTCTGGTTTTCTGACTCTTACTGCTGATGAGTGGTTTACATCTTGTGGTATGTCCTCTATATTTCTGCTCTCGAAGTCTTCTTCGGTGGATTGTGAGACCTTCACCCTGCCCTGCGGAGGTTGTTGGTGAGGTCACTGACTGTTGTTTTGGGGTTTTCTTCACAGCTCTCACAATGTTGGTCATCAGCTGTTGTTGTTTTCCTTGGCCGACCCGTTCGGTGTCTGTTCCTCAGTACACCAGCGGTTTCTTTCTTTTTCAGGACATTCCAGATTGTTGTACTGGTTATACCCAACGTCTGTGCAGTGCCTCTGAATGATTTTCCCTCTTTTCTCAGCTTCAGAATGGCTCGCTCTTCTCCCATAGACAGCTCTCTGATCGTCATGTTGGTTTGTCCTTTTTAACAACAAATGCAGTCTTCACAGGTGAAACTGAAGGTTAAAACCATGAGTAGATGTTCAGAGCTATGTGTTGTTTAAACAGTCAGTGTCACATCATATTCCCTACAGTCCATAATATTTATATTTTTATTCTGCAGTCTATAATATTTTACTATGTCTGTTGTATTTTACTATTTTACTATGTTCTAGTTTTAATATTATTCTATTTTAACATGTGTGTATATCCTGAGTTGTTGTTGGTCTGTTTGTTATTGCACTGTGGGACGAGTAACTAAGGAAAAACACTTCACGACATTATATCACACGTGTGTATGCGACAAAAAAAGAACCTTATTCTCTAATTTATTCTTTGTTTTATTTATTATAAGTTACAATGTCAACCAATCTGCATTTCATTACACGTTGTACCCTGTATTAGTGTTTACTGAACAAACAAAACAACAAACAAAAGCTTTAAGTGTACTGAACAAACAAAAGCTTTAAAGTTACAGATTTGCAAATTTGACGAGTAATTTTCAGTTTTTATGAAATTGTTGTTTCTAATTGGCTTTTTACAGCAAATTAACTCCACATTGTTATTGTGCTGAACAGGAGCATGTACAGATCCTATTCTCTCTCCGGCGTCTCTGCTGGTGGAGTATGGAAGCCCTGCTGAAGTGAACTGCTCCATACCGAACAAACCTGTGACGCAGTACATGCTGGGCTGGGAGTCTAAAACCTCACAGCCTCAAACAAGGAATGAGACGAGTGTTGTGTGGAAGCTGGACAGACTGACGGAGTGGGAGGAAGCTGAAGGAGTTGGATGTTATTTCACAGATGGAAGTAATCAGTGTATGAGCTATGTAAATCTCACCATTTACAGTGAGTACCATCATCTCATCAAATCTGATTTCCTTCTTATTGTGTACACAGTTATCATAATCAACACGGTTTACTCTGCTGGGACTCGCTCTGGTCCGTTCATCTCATCACATCATGAAGAGTCATGCACTGAGTGGAGGATTCGATTATTAATGAACACAGTGTCATTTAAAGTGTGTGTGTGTGTTTACAGAGAGGCCAGACAGGGTTACACTGAGCTCTGTGTCTGATGTGGTGGCAGAGGGAGATCAGACAGAGCTGAGGTGTGAGATTGAGAACGTCGGACCTGGAGGTAAACTCAGTGTGCACTGGAGCAGAGCGGATCCCAAGCAAGACAACACTTTCACACGATTCACTGACACGTCCTTCCCAGACTTGGTAAATGAGATGCAGAGTGTTAACAAGACAGTGACGCTAACCGTCACACCCAGCCGTGAGGACGCTGGAGTTCAGTATCAGTGTGCAGCTGTGCTGAATCTGGACCAACATCTGCTCGTGTTCACATCACAACCAGTCACCATCACTGTACACTGTGAGTCTGTAATTACACCTGTGAACATGTAATACGGTTAGCATTAGCACTAGCGACACCAAGATCAAGGTTAGTCCGAACTATGCAGGACTAGTATATTTTACGACTAGGTATGTTGAGGTTAGCTAAATGTAATAATTAGCATTAGCTACGGTTAACTCCAGAGTATGTAGCCTGTCTGATCTCCAATTCAGAGGAGCAGCGGCTCTACTCCAAGGTTCTTACGGATTCCTGATAGCTTGTGATATAGGTGAGGATAGGGACGTCCTCCAGCCACCAGCTGAGTTCCTGCCACCTTATTGGGCTAGTTTCAAGTCTTTTGTGTGGGTTCTGAGAGGTTTTAGGTGTGGAAACGTTGCTGAGACCTGGCAACACATCACACCAGTGAAAGCCTGACCAAAGAGCTCATATTTAAGTATTCGCTCAGTGTTTAACTTTGTTCCATGCTAATGCACAGCTTTTTGTTCGCTGTATGCTGCTAAGAGTCTGAATGGATCACACAAACAGTGTGTCAGTGTTACCTTCCAGTTATGGTAGGTTTATGATGCTGAATGTGTTAATCAGTTGAAAATGGAAACCTAAGGCACATATTCAGGCGATGCTTATTTATACAGTATTAAAGAAGTATAGTATTGAGACACCACTGTATTGTAACATAACACATTTTGTACATCGTTACCAGGCTCATGTTGTCTATGGATTATCAGAGACGTACTTTATTTACTTCTATTCTCTGTTTTCCTGTTCTCTTCTTCAGCTGGCCAACCGCCACTCATGTCTGTCTGGGGAGCAGTTGGTTTGTTAGCAATCGCTACTATGTTGTAATCAACTTCGAGTGCTGGATGTATTTTTCCGACGTGCACACACGGGTCGTGCTACATCTTGAAGCACCTAGGGTCCTGCAGGAACAACCGCTATGTGGACCATAGTGCTATAGACCAAAGACAACTGTAGATACTGCTGATGTTAACATCTGTGTAGTTAACCCCGACTCCAGTGTAGCTAATGCTAACACTTCCTCCTGTGTAGTTAACACTGACACTAATGTATCTAATGCTAACACTTCCTCCTGTGTAGTTAACACTGACACTAATGTATCTAATGCTAACACTTCCTCCTGTCTAGTTAACCCTGACTCCAGTGTAGCTAATGCTAACACTTCCTCCTGTGTAGTTAACACTGACTCCAGTGTAGCTAATGCTAACACTTCCTCCTGTGTAGTTAACCCTGACTCCAGTGTAGCTAATGCTAACACTTTTTCCTGTGTAGTTAACACTGACTCCAGTGTAGCTAATGCTAACACTTCCTCCTGTGTAGTTAACCCTGACTCCAGTGTAGCTAATGCTAACACTTTTTCCTGTGTAGTTAACACTGACTCCAGTGTAGCTAATGCTAACACTTCCTCCTGTGTAGTTAACCCTGACTCCAGTGTAGCTAATGCTAACACTTTTTCCTGTGTAGTTAACACTGACTCCAGTGTAGCTAATGCTAACACTTCCTCCTGTGTAGTTAACCCTGACTCCAGTGTAGCTAATGCTAACACTTTTTCCTGTGTAGTTAACACTGACTCCAGTGTAGCTAATGCTAACACTTCCTCCTGTGTAGTTAACCCTGACTCCAGTGTAGCTAATGCTATCACTTTTTCCTGTGTAGTTAACACTGACTCCAGTGTAGCTAATGCTAACACTTCCTCCTGTGTAGTTAACACTGACACTAATGTATCTAATGCTAACACTTCCTCCTGTGTAGTTAACACTGACACTAATGTATCTAATGCTAACACTTCCTCCTGTGTAGTTAACCCCGACTCCAGTGTAGCTAATGCTAACACTTTTTCCTGTGTAGTTAACCCCGACTCCAGTGTATCTAATGCTAACACTTCCTCCTGTGTAGTTAACCCCGACTCCAGTGTATCTAATGCTAACACTTTTTCCTGTGTAGTTAACACTGACACTAATGTATCTAATGCTAACACTTCCTCCTGTGTAGTTAACCCCGACTCCAGTGTAGCTAATGCTAACACTTTTTCCTGTGTAGTTAACACTGACACTAATGTATCTAATGCTAACACTTCCTCCTGTGTAGTTAACCCCGACTCCAGTGTAGCTAATGCTAACACTTTTTCCTGTGTAGTTAACCCCGACTCCAGTGTATCTAATGCTAACACTTCCTCCTGTGTAGTTAACCCCGACTCCAGTGTATCTAATGCTAACACTTTTTCCTGTGTAGTTAACCCCGACTCCAGTGTAGCTAATGCTAACACTTTTTCCTGTGTAGTTAACCCCGACTTCAGTGTAGCTAATGCTAACACTTTTTCCTGTGTAGTTAACCCCGACTCCAGTGTAGCTAATGCTAACACTTTTTCCTGTGTAGTTAACCCCGACTCCAGTGTAGCTAATGCTAACACTTTTTCCTGTGTAGTTAACCCCGACTCCAGTGTAGCTAATGCTAACACTTCCTCCTGTGTAGTTAACACTGACACTAATGTATCTAATGCTAACACTTTTTCCTGTGTAGTTAACACTGACTCCAGTGTAGCTAATGCTACTTTTTTTGCGCTATGTGGATTAGTGTGTAGTGTGTATATTACTAATGTAATGAGTGTAGATCATGATATTTACTCTGAAGAACAAATCAAGTTTATTGATTCATTGCAGTATTTTATGAACATTAAAAAGTGAAACTGAACTATAAAATCTGAAGCCCAACCTTTGTGCAGGTTTATTGTTTATTGTTTAGGTTTATTGTTGTTTTCTACTCAGCAGTTTTCACTGTACATGTGGAGCAATAAAATCCTAATTGAACTGGCAACCATCATGGGTTTTAAATATTGAATATTTAATTCTTATAAACAGCTTTGTACACCTGTCTAGTTAATGAAGATGTGTAGTATTGTCTTTTATCAAAAGTGTGTCTTTGTAGTCATGCTTCCTGTTAGTTCTTGAAGTCCTTAGTGGGGAAAAGGACAAGTGGAAATGTTTTTAAAAATGTTAACTAGAGGAGCAGAGAGATGTTTCCACCCTCCAGCCTGCACCTTTAGCAGCATCTAGTGGTTCAGTAAACTTATCTTTAATGAGATTACGACACTGCAGGAGGTAACTACCTCGTTAGGCAGCAAGCTAAGACAAACTTGGTTAGGATGTCCTGTCACAACCTTGATGATAAGCTGCCTTTAGTGCTGGCCCGTTCCACCCACTGCCTACCGCTAACGTCTGGAAGATATAAAGCATATCCAGCGATGCTCCGGTTGCACTGTTTAATGGAGAGAAGTTGCTCCTCAATTTCCTTTTTCCTCTGGGAAAGGGTCTCTGAAAACATTCAAAGACTAAAACAGTCATAGGATGAGCTGTGTCCAAGGCCTTGAGACCAGACTGCAGTAGCCCAGGTGAGTGCTTTATCCATAAGGAGCTTGATAAATTGGGCACGTTTATGTTGCTCAGAAACCCCTTTTTGCTTGGAAAAGAATAGGGAGCATTGAAACATGATGAGCACCACGATCACAGTGGTGTGGTAGAAAGCTGGGTTACCTTAGCTTCGAGTTGGAGAAGCTGTTGCTCATGTTTTCCCGCTACTTGGCCTTGAGACTGAGGGCCTTCTGCCACACCAGCATAAGTGCTGCAGCCACTGAATTGGTGAAGTGGATAAAGTTGCAAATTATGTTTTTATTCATAGAAGCAGGCTGGTAAATAATTCCAAAACATAGGGCAAAAACAAGCAATCAGCAAATGGTACACACTAGGACAGGCAGAATGTAATAACCAGGATAACATGGTGACGGTGTTGTGTATATCAGTGATCCAGCAGCCCTTCTCCCCTCATACTTAAAAGTATGTGCTAACCAATTAGCACCAGTCTTCACCACCATTTTTAACCTCTCCCTCAACCAATATGTTGTTCCCACATGTTTTAAGACCTCCACCATCATTCCTGTCCCCAAACCCCCCGTCCCCCCGTCCTTCCACCCTGCCTCCCTGAATGACTACCGTCCAGTAGCACTCATTTTTATAGTGATGAAGTGTTCATCCAGAGCTCCAGAGCCTGGGGCTGAACTCCTCCATATACCACTGGATCATGGACTTCCTGACCAGATGCCCCCAGGTGGTCAGGATGTGAAACCACACCTCTTCCACACTCACCCTCAGCACTGGAACCTCCCTTAGTTAGTGATTAATACAGAATTGCCATTAACAAATCCCATTTCATTTCCAAGGCTTCTCTAGATGTGTCCAGCAATCAGCCATAACATTAAAACCACTGACAGGTGACATGAATAAGTTGATGATCTCGTCACAGAGACACCTGTAGAGGAGGGTTTATTTATTAGGCAGCAGGTGAACAGTCAGTTGTGGAAGTTGACATGTTGGAAGCAGGAAAAATGTGCAAGTGTAAGGCTCTGAGAGACTTTGCCAAGGACCAGATTGTGATGTCTGGACGACTGGGTCAGAGCGTCTCCAGAAGGGCAGGTGTTGTGGGGTGTTCCCGGTGTGCAGTACCTATTAAAAGTACTCCAAGGAAGGAGAACCGGTGACCCTGTTACAGCTTACAGGAATTAAAGGATCTGCTGCTAACGTCTTGGTGGTTCCTTTGTTACTTTTATTTTGTTAACTTGCTTTGATACTTTTTACTCATTTTTACTTGTTCAAATTCATCTTTTATCATGTAACTAGGCTTGTAATGTGATATTATTCATTCATTCATTCATTTTAGTAAGTGTTTTATCCTGGTGAAGTCTATCCCTGGAACGCTGGGACATTTTCGGGAGAATTAACCCGGAATGTCACTAAGTCATGTGTCAGTTACAACATTTTATAAGCAAAAGGTTTGGGGATGAATTCAGTAAATCTCCTTCAGTTGGACTTCAGACCTCCCTGACTCAGCCTGACTCAGCCTGACTCAGCCTGACTAATCCTGCCTCAACCGGACTCACCCTGACTCATCCTGACTCATCCTGATTCACCCTGACTCATCCTGACTCACCCTGACTCGTTCCGGACTCACCCTGACTCGTTCCTGACTCACCCTGACTCATCCTGACTCACCCTGATTCACCCTGACTCACCCTGATTCACCCTGATTCACCCTGACTCACCCTGATTCACCCTGATTCACCCTGACTCAGTCCGACTCATCCTGACTCATCCTGACTCAGTCCGACTCATCCTGACTCCTTTAATCTCTCAGGTCTTTCAAGGTCACGTCTCATCAAATAAATACCAACATCTATAAAAGTTTCATAGTTTGTTTATTTATTTATTACAGTAACATCAATTTCACACATGAAGAGGAAAAATAAATCAACCCCCAAACCCGTGTTCATCAAAAATAAAAATAAAAGGCAGTGCGAGTGTCCAGAGTCCACAATACACCTCCTCAGCATTTATTTCATCTGTCCTGCTCTCTCTCTCTCTCTCTCTCTCTCTCTCTCTCTCTCTCGCTCTTTCGCTCTCTCGTTCTTTCTCTCTCTCGCTCTTTCTCTCTCTCGCTCTTTCTCTCTCTCTTTCTCTCTCTCTCTTGCTCTTTCTCTCTCTCTCTCTCTCTCTCTCTCTCACTCACACACACACACAGAACTAAATACACACTGAGCACTGACGGTGTACACTCTGTACAGCAGGAGCAGAAACACAGGCTGATGTCCTGGTGTCTTTAGAAGACTTTTTCTTTTTTCTTTCTGATTTTTAAACTATTTTACACACTTCACACTCCTGAACATTCTCCACACTCCTGAACATTCTCCACTCCTGAACATTCTCCACTCCTGAACATTCTCCTCACTCCACGTTTTTTAAAAAGCATTTGTATTATTTCTCTTGCTGTAAAGATTGATTAATGTTAAGAACATCGTTAAGATTTTATTTATACTTCCTATTTAAATTATATTTGGTCTGTACATTAATATTTTTTTTACTTTTTTCTTTTTATTTCGTTGTTACTTTGCTTTCTTACATTGTTGTTATTGTTGTTGTTATTGTTGTTGTTGTTGTTGTTGTTGTGTGTGTAACCCTGTGAGAGATTGGTGTCTCATTCATTTTCTCCTCTTTTGCTGCTTTTATGCTCTGCACTTTTCTCTTTCACTTATTTCCTCTTTCCTTTCCCACCTGCTTTCTGGTTCTCTCACTTCTCCTCCCCTCATTCCCTCACTCAGGTGGGTGTGTTGGTGCAGCCGGTAGTATGAGTGGTATTTCTTTATCGGCAGTGCCGAACAGAGGGAACATCCTTTCGCTGAACGCTCCCTCTGTAACGAACGAGTAAATCTCAGAACCCGTCTTGGCGTTGTAGAAGGTCACATGACCCTCCTCACAGTCCAGATACACGCCCAGATAACGCAGTCGGCCATTGATCTTCACCTTGGTCAGGGGCGGGGTCGTGAGAGCTCGCAGGTGATTGGTGCTCCACCACAGTACATAGTAACCATTGCTGGGGCTCATATCGAACAGCCCCTTCCTCTGGGCGGAGTCTCTCACCACGCCCACTTTCCAGTCTTTATTATCACCAACATTCACCTGCTCCCAAACACACACACACACACACACACAATTATACAACCGCCATGGAAAAACAAGTGCATATGGTGTGTGTGTAATATGTGTGTGTGTTGTGTGTGCATTTTGTGTGGGTGTAGTGTGTGTGTGTGTGTAGTGTGTGTGTTGTGTGTAGTATGTGTGTATGTGTTGTGTGTATATTGTATGTAGTATGTGTGTATGTGTTGTGTGTGTATTGTATGTAGTATGTGTGTAGTGTGTGTAGTGTGTGAGTGTAGTGTGTGTGTGTAGTGTGTATAGTGTGTGTGTAGTATGTGTGTATAGTGTGTGTACCTCCCAGTAATGGCGTCCTGTATTGTATCCCTCTTTAGCCGTAATGCAGCTCCATACGTCAAATCTCTGAGTGCTGTTCCTGAAAAACTGCAGCTTCTCCCCACGCTTCAGCTGCTTCCTGTCTTCTGAGAGGATGAGGAAGGGATACGCCGTCACTGGGTTTAACGTCACGTCCTCTGTATAGAAAATACAAACCATCAGCACAGTCGATGGTTTTATACCACACTGTAACTCACTGTAACACACTGTAACACCTGAAACTCACTGTAACACACTGTAACACCTGAAACTCACTGTAACTCACTGTAACAACTGAAACTCACTGTAACACCTGAAACTCACTGTAACTCACTGTAACACCCTGTAACACCTGAAACTCACTGTAACACACTGTAACACCTGAAACTCACTGTAACTCACTGTAACACCTGAAACTCACTGTAACACACTGTAACACACTGAAACTCACTGTAACACACTGTAACACCTGAAACTCACTGTAACACATGAAACTCACTGTAACACACTGTAACACCTGAAACTCACTGTAACTCACTGTAACACCTGAAACTCACTGTAACACACTGTAACTCACTGTAACACCTGAAACTCACTGTAACACACTGTAACACCTGAAACTCACTGTAACACACTGTAACACCTGAAACTCACTGTAACACCTGAAACTCACTGTAACACACTGTAACTCACTGTAACACCTGAAACTCACTGTAACACACTGTAACACCTGAAACTCACTGTAACTCACTGTAACACAATGTAAATCACTGTAACTCACTGTAACACACTGTAAATCACTGTAACTCACTGTAACACACTGTAAATCACTGTAACACTGTAACACACTGTAACACCTGAAACTCTCTGTAACTCACTGTAACACCTGAAACTCACTGTAACCCACTGTAACACTGTAACACACTGAAACGCCTGTAACTCACTGTAACACACTGTAACACACTGTAACACTGTAACACACTGAAACGCCTGTAACTCACTGTAACACACTGTAACACACTGTAACACCTGAAACTCACTGTAACTCACTGTAACACACTGTAACACCTGAAACTCACTGTAACTCACTGTAACACCTGAAACTCATTGTAACACACTAACACCTGTAACTCACTGTAACACACTGTAAATCACTGTAACCCACTGTAACACACTGAAACGCCTGTAACTCACTGTAACACACTGTAACACCTGAAACTCACTGTAACACACTGTAACACACTGTAACCCTAACACACTGAAACGCCTGTAACTCACTGTAACACCTGAACACACTGTAAATCACTGTAACTCTGTAACACACTGTAACACACTGTAACACCTGAAACTCACTGTAACTCACTGTAACACACTGTAAATCACTGTAACACTGTAACACACTGTAACACCTGAAACTCACTGTAACTCACTGTAACACCTGAAACTCACTGTAACTCACTGTAACACACTGTAACACCTGAAACTCACTGTAACTCATTGTAACACCTGAAACTCTCTGTAACTCACTGTAACTCACTGTAACACCTGAAACTCACTGTAACCCACTGTAACACACTGTAACACTGTAACACACTGAAACGCCTGTAACTCACTGTAACACACTGTAACACCTGAAACTCACTGTAACACACTGTAACACACTGTAACCCTAACACACTGAAACGCCTGTAACTCACTGTAACTCACTGTAACACCTGAAACTCACTGTAACTCACTGTAAATCACTGTAACACACTGTAACACCTGAAACTCACTGTAACTCACTGTAACACACTGTAAATCACTGTAACACACTGTAACACCTGAAACTCTCTGTAACTCACCGTAACTCACTGTAACACCTGAAACTCACTGTAACCCACTGTAACACACTGTAACACCTGAAACTCTCTGTAACTCACTGTAACTCACTGTAACACCTGAAACTCACTGTAACCCACTGTAACACACTGAAACGCCTGTAACTCACTGTAACACACTGTAACACCTGAAACTCACTGTAACACACTGTAACCCTAACACACTGAAACGCCTGTAACTCACTGTAACTCACTGTAACACCTGAACACACTGTAAATCACTGTAACTCTGTAACTCACTGTAACACCTGAAACTCACTGTAACTCACTGTAACACCTGAAACTCACTGTAACACCTGAAACTCACTGTAACTCACTGTAACACACTGTAAATCACTGTAACACTGTAACACACTGTAACACCTGAAACTCTCTGTAACTCACTGTAACTCACTGTAACACCTGAAACTCACTGTAACTCACTGTAACAACTGAAACTCACTGTAACACCTGAAACTCACTGTAACTCACTGTAACACCCTGTAACACCTGAAACTCACTGTAACACACTGTAACACCTGAAACTCACTGTAACTCACTGTAACACCTGAAACTCACTGTAACACACTGTAACACACTGAAACTCACTGTAACACACTGTAACACCTGAAACTCACTGTAACACCTGAAACTCACTGTAACACACTGTAACACCTGAAACTCACTGTAACTCACTGTAACACCTGAAACTCACTGTAACACACTGTAACTCACTGTAACACCTGAAACTCACTGTAACACACTGTAACACCTGAAACTCACTGTAACACCTGAAACTCACTGTAACACACTGTAACTCACTGTAACACCTGAAACTCACTGTAACACACTGTAACACCTGAAACTCACTGTAACTCACTGTAACACAATGTAAATCACTGTAACTCACTGTAACACACTGTAAATCACTGTAACTCACTGTAACACACTGTAAATCACTGTAACACTGTAACACACTGTAACACCTGAAACTCTCTGTAACTCACTGTAACACCTGAAACTCACTGTAACCCACTGTAACACTGTAACACACTGAAACGCCTGTAACTCACTGTAACACACTGTAACACACTGTAACACTGTAACACACTGAAACGCCTGTAACTCACTGTAACACACTGTAACACACTGTAACACCTGAAACTCACTGTAACTCACTGTAACACACTGTAACACCTGAAACTCACTGTAACTCACTGTAACACCTGAAACTCATTGTAACACACTAACACCTGTAACTCACTGTAACACACTGTAAATCACTGTAACTCACTGTAACACCTGAAACTCACTGTAACTCACTGTAACACACTGTAAATCACTGTAACACACTGTAACACCTGAAACTCTCTGTAACTCACTGTAACCCACTGTAACACACTGAAACGCCTGTAACTCACTGTAACACACTGTAACACCTGAAACTCACTGTAACACACTGTAACACACTGTAACCCTAACACACTGAAACGCCTGTAACTCACTGTAACACCTGAACACACTGTAAATCACTGTAACTCTGTAACTCACTGTAACACACTGTAACACCTGAAACTCACTGTAACTCACTGTAACACACTGTAAATCACTGTAACACTGTAACACACTGTAACACCTGAAACTCACTGTAACTCACTGTAACACCTGAAACTCACTGTAACTCACTGTAACACACTGTAACACCTGAAACTCACTGTAACTCATTGTAACACCTGAAACTCTCTGTAACTCACTGTAACTCACTGTAACACCTGAAACTCACTGTAACCCACTGTAACACACTGTAACACTGTAACACACTGAAACGCCTGTAACTCACTGTAACACACTGTAACACCTGAAACTCACTGTAACACACTGTAACACACTGAAACGCCTGTAACTCACTGTAACTCACTGTAACACCTGAAACTCACTGTAACTCACTGTAAATCACTGTAACACACTGTAACACCTGAAACTCACTGTAACTCACTGTAACACACTGTAAATCACTGTAACACACTGTAACACCTGAAACTCTCTGTAACTCACCGTAACTCACTGTAACACCTGAAACTCACTGTAACCCACTGTAACACACTGTAACACCTGAAACTCACTGTAACACACTGTAACACCTGAAACTCACTGTAACACACTGTAACCCTAACACACTGAAACGCCTGTAACTCACTGTAACTCACTGTAACTCACTGTAACACCTGAACACACTGTAAATCACTGTAACTCTGTAACTCACTGTAACACACTGTAACACCTGAAACTCACTGTAACTCACTGTAACACCTGAAACTCACTGTAACACCTGAAACTCACTGTAACTCACTGTAACACACTGTAAATCACTGTAACACTGTAACACACTGTAACACCTGAAACTCTCTGTAACTCACTGTAACTCACTGTAACACCTGAAACTCAGTGTAACCCACTGTAACACACTGTAACACTGTAACACCTGAAACTCTCTGTAACTCACTGTAACTCACTGTAACACCTGAAACTCACTGTAACCCACTGTAACACTGTAACACACTGAAACGCCTGTAACTCACTGTAACACACTGTAACACCTGAAACTCACTGTAACACACTGTAACACACTGTAACACCTGAAACTCACTGTAACTCACTGTAACACACTGTAACACCTGAAACTCACTGTAACTCATTGTAACACCTGAAACTCACTGTAACACCTGAAACTCACTGTAACACCTGAAACTCACTGTAACTCCTGAAACTCACTGTAACTCACTGTAACACCTGAAACTCACTGTAACTCACTGTAATACACTGTAACACACTGAAACGCTGTAACACACTGAAACGCCTGTAACTCACTGTAACACACTGAAACGCCTGTAACTCACTGTAACACACTGTAACACACTGTAACACTAACATAAAAATTGTTACAGTAAAGAAATCAGTATAAAAATCAACTTTGTCTCCTGCTCACACTGTGACTGAGATCATAATGATCTTAACTCGGAGCGAGTGATATCTGTTAACTTATAAAGTTTCATTTATCCAACAGGAACACTTACCTCTTTGTGTTTTTGCACATTTTTCTATTTTTTAAACAAAACACATGGAAAACATTTGAAGATTACTAGACTCACCTAAATAACCTCTGACCTTTTTGATACCTGAAGAGACAGAGATCAGTATATCAAATTCTTTTAAACACTTCATGATGAGCTGAATGTTATCCAATTGTATTTTATTTTTTCCATATCTTAAAGACAATGGGGGGACGGGACACTTACTGGATCCTGATCTGAGCTTCCGCAGATCTGAAGGACAGAAAAAGTAGTAGCTAATTAGTTTTCCATCTTTTCATGTAGTGTTTTATTTCTCTGTGTTAATGTATCTAAGAGCACACTTTCACCTTCACATTATCCAACATATCCCTACATCTACCACCAGGGGCGTTGTGGAGACACTGAATGTGACTGGAAACCTATTATTATTATTATTATTATTATTATTATAAAACCTCGTGGTCTAGGCAGCTCATTTAGGGGACATTTTGATCTCTCTATATGAATGTGGGCGGAGCCTTCCCAAACAGGGACATGTCTCCTGACAGTGCTGTCCTCTAAGAGACTTGATGCTGAAGTTCATGAGCAAGTTTAAAACATGTAGCTGTGACATTTTGGCATTGTATTGCAGTGGATATACATAAAGTGTACTGGAGTGGCTTTTATGCTAGCTAGCATGCTAACAGGCTTGATTAACAAACAATATCTCTCCGTCCATGTTGTATACACATGAATGTTAAGGAGAATTTAATACTCCGAACAGAAGAGCCTTAAGATGGCAGCTAAGTGCACTTAATTAAGGGGAAGTGAGCAGTGGTGCTATGTAAGGAGTAAAACACTTGGGGGAGCGCTGTTACAGCAAAATAAACAACAGTTACTGTTACTGAGTTACTGTTACCAACCCGAAAGCGATTATTTTCACACACATGTTTTATTCCTCCTATACCACAGCAATTTGCTAATAATTACAATTTTATTTTTTTAAAGAAGGACATGCCATATTTTTTTAGCAGCTGTAAACACTTGTTCCCTCACCAGTCTGTCTTTATTCCCCCTCTCTTTATTTTCTCTCTTTATTCTCTCTCTTCATGTTAATAATGTAAACACAGTGTGTTAGTGAGAAACAGTAGAGAAAAGTTTGCTTTCTCATTTGTAAGTTGTTTTGGATAAAAGCGTCTGCTAAACGAATAAATTAATAAATGAATAAATGTAAATGTAAGTGTAAACTCCTCTGTGATGAAGATGTTGAAAACTTAAAGTTACAGCTTTACCTCTGAATGTTACACAGCACTGACACTGGAGACTCCTTCCTTAAACATGTTACATAAACATCTCCTTACTAACAGAAAACTCATATCAGTGATTTTTTAAAATCTGTTTATTATCAGTGGAGCGTGCGCTGTACGCGTCCCTGTGAACGAGCCGTTACTATAGAAACCATAACGTATTAGAGCGATGTATTAATATAAACCTGCGCTGCTGTCAGAGCCGCCGTTATAGAGAACTCATCACCACCTCCTGTGTAAATGTGTGTATTTGAATCATGTGATGTACATTTACCTTTCAGTGAAAAGTCCTTCTTCTTATTGGACCTGATGCTCATCATGCTCTCCGACTCGGGCAGTGACGACACTGTGACACACAAATCACGCGTTAACCTCAAATCCGTGGCACTAATGAATGCTGCTTTATTTACAGCAATTAGTGTCATATTTACACATTATAATAGATATATAACTCCTCACATCTGGATAGTTGTTATTGGTGTAATGTTCTATAAATTTAAAAAGCAAATGGTTTTAGAATAAAAATCAAAAACAACTGCAGTTCTATATTGTGAGATATCATTTCCCTGCTGAAAAAAACCTAATAGAAACCCTTATGGAATTTGCAATGGTTTTAATGGTCCCTGTGGGTCTCTATTGGTAATTTGTTGCCTTCTATTGGTGGCATGTTTATGTCTAGTGGATACCATTAAGAACCAATAATGGTAATGGTTTTGATAGTTAGCTGATGGTATCTGTAATGTTATTCGTAGTGGAAACCATTAGAATTTCTGTAATGGTTTCTATTGGGGTTTTTTTCAGCAGGATGGTTCCATTTCTGTATTGAAGAAACATTTACATCATAGTTTTATAACATATTGGGAAAATATTCACATTTAAAGCATCTTTCCTCAGTATTATTGAGTTTTTGTCCAGCATATGCAGTATATCAATATTAATTGAGGAATAAACATTGTAGTTTCTCAGGATAGCTAGAATTAACATTAGCGTTATTAAAATGCTAGCATCTGCTACAATAGCTAGCTAAGATTTAATCATTTTTAAAATGGCTTTAATACATAGAGGAGATTTACAATGTCCTAAAACACACACCATCCCTTTTATTAAGATATTTAGCAGTAGCAGTAAAAATGTATTTAAATACATTTAAATTATTAACAGTTTAGCTACCAGGCTATTCATTATTTACACCTTATGACACAGTTTAGGCTCTGTACTATATAATGATAAAAAAATTCATGCTATGCAAATGATGGTCGTGTCCCCTCCCCTTCCTGGTTACCTAGCATTAGCATGATTAATCATACTTGTTAGCACTACTAGACAGCTAGCATTAGAAGTGAGGAGATAAAACTCCATTCTATCAAGGTTTATTTTGCTAATGAAATAAAGAGTAAGTTTAGCTATGCTATCAGTGTTATAGTATTTAGCCTCCCTCTGAGTGTGGTCATTCATGTAACGTGCAGTCTAACAGCTAATGATTAGCTAACAGAACATTCATACAATGACTTCATTATTTGTTTTGTAAGTGATTATTTATGTCATTTGTGCAGTGTTTAGCTCCACACTCATAAAGACACAAGGTGTTATTGTCTAACTAACAACTGTTAGGATTAGCTAGCTATCTTTGTCCTTTATTTGTCTCAGAGTGTTGCTAATGTTTGGAATGGAGTTGTGTAATACTCGGCGTGTTGAAATCACAAGCTGAAATGTGAGTCTCGAGTGAGTTTAATGCCTCACAAAAAATCTCACCTGTCCTCTTTTTCCCCCTGAGTGCGGGCGTGTAGAGAAAAACAAACTCTCACACCATTAACGAACAAATAAACAGACTGAGACTGAGCACTGAAACTCGGACACATAAAAACAAGTTCAGACAGATCACTGATTTAACCTCCTACACACAAGCTTTACTCTCTCTGGACCCGTGTATTCTCAGTGCTATAAGGAGATAATAATAATAAGATAATAATAATAAGATAAGCTCTATTCAGATGGGATTAGTTTTCCGTGTGTAATGTGAGCCTGGGATTTAGTCTGAATCCGTCAGGTCTATAATCTACACTGGTATACAAGATTTATTTTAGAATGAGTTTTTTAGTTTAAACTTCTTTCATTGATATGTTGGTGTATTTTCATGTCATTTAACGGTTTCCTACATTACCCACAATGCCGTTCTGATAGTGTTGCAGTGGCATTTATCCCTCGTTTAATCTGCATCTAATGAGAGCGATGCAGCGGCACTTTAGTCCTTTAGTCTGTCCCGCTCTCTCACCTCTTCATCTGTAGACTGCGCTAGCAATAACAGTGTCACCCTGTGCCACTAGCACATCACAACCGCTAACTTCTGACACATGACAAATATTTCAATTTTAACATATTTAACATGCTTCAGTTTAACTTTAAGTGAAAAAAATAATAATAAACTGAAATAAACTGAGTTATGAGATAAACCTGTAGAACAGTCGAGCGAAGAAAAGAAGTTTCTGTAGATTGTACCAGGGCTTGGTTGATATTTCGATATAATATGGATATCGTGATAAACGATTACACAATACACTTTTCTAAGGCATCGTTGGTAGAGAGGGAGTGCTGCTGTAAAATTCTCCCATCTTCTGTTATATCACTCACTACAGAGCTCCAAGCTGCCTCTGGAAGCAACATCAGCACAAGAGCTGTGCACCAGGAGCTTCAGGAAATTGGCGGTACAGATCAGGTAGGGTATTAAAGTATAAAACAGTGTGTGTGCGTACATGGAGCAAATCTGGCAGGAGATGCAGATCAGGTTTAAACTTTTTACAAAACATTACAAATGGTTTTTACTATCAAAAGATAAACAAGGGACGTGTCCCAAACTTATTTCATGGACGTATATTTCTCACTATAATGAGTTCAACTTCAAATTAACGTGTCTAAAATTTCCAAATACTTTTTATACAATTATATTTTCATTAAAATTGAAAGAGAATTTTTATTCTTTAAAGGTTCATGTAATCATTTATTGTTATACATCTTTAAAATCACAAAATTTTTAAAGAAATATATATTTATTTTCCTTAGCCAACTGGCAATTTGACTTAGTCACGTTTCTATGTAATTTAACTTTATTTATAAACAATAATAATAATAATAATAATAATAATAATAATAATAATAATAATACCCATTATCATTTTATTACTACTACTACTACTACTAGTAATAATAATAATAATCATCATCATCATCATTTTAAATCATTTTATTACTACTACTTCTACTACTAGTAGTAGTAGTAATAATAAAATGATTTAAAATGATGATGATGATGATGATGATGATGATTATACTATTATACTAGTAGTAGTAGTAGTAATAATAATAATAATAATAATAATAATAATAATAATGTATTACCTGAGTGTCTGTAGTGAACTTCGCCCATGTGGATGTCGTCCAGTTTCTCTCGTATCTCGCCCAGTGCGCTCTTCACCTCCCCAAAAGTAAAGTGTAACTCCAGATCAGAATCGGTGTCGAGCGTCATGGTGTCCTGATACGGAGTGTTCGTCTCCTCAAAGCTCTGCTCCGGAAATGATACCATTAAATAATCCTCTTCTAATTAATGGCTGTATTACTGTAATTACTGCAGAGGTATGTGGGAGTAATGTTTAACTGCGTGACATCATCATCATCATCATCATATGATCATCTACAGCAGTGTGGCATAAACATGATATTATTCTGATATTTTAGAGTTTCTTATCCAGGTATAAACTGTACTGAGATATCATCACACCCATACTGCTGATACCAGAGGTGGAGTGATAGTGGATGTTACCGATACCGATACCGATAAGGAAGTCGGGCGGTACCTACCTGCTGATAACCGATTAATCAAAAACCGATAGTTTTTAAAACTGATACTGAATGAAAAATTAACACTCAAATTAAACTACTGCTGAACTTTATTACAAAAATAAACAGTACTGACTGTTGAAAACATGAAACCATTGAAACATGAAAACATGAAATAAATATATAAATATTAATAAATATTAACTATTAATAAATATGAAAGTAAATAAAAGATATACATCCAAACTGAACCAAAAAGTAACGCTCCAAATAACAAATCAAAATAGAGATGTTCTAAACGAAACAAGAAACACTTCAAATTACACGACAAAATTAGTCAGGGGTAGTTTTATTTCTCCTCTAGAGGGCGCTCTTGTGCTGTATAATAACAGTGGAACCTTCTCAATGGCACCGCCGGATGCAACCGGGAAACACTATCGGCGTGGATTATTGTCATCAGTGAATAGTTTGAAAATTATCGCTTAATTAAAAATATCATTTCCTTATGGTAGCTTTTGGTACCTGTAGGAAGCTTATGTGGTCTTCTGATGTGGCCTGAACCTCCAGTAGCGCCCTGCGCTCCTGCAGCTTGCTTAGCTCTGCCTCCAGCTTTGACACAATCCTCTCCCCATGGCCTATCACGGAGTCTCGCTTGTCCTCGATCCCGCCCACCAGCTCAGTGCGGATTCGCTCCACCGACTGAGTGACATCAGAGAGGACATTCTCCACCTCGGAGAGC
>NC_071278.1:542500-545000 GCF_023375685.1 Ictalurus furcatus
CTAACTTTTACTGCTGCTTCATTAGGGACTAGGCACTCCTCCCCATTCGCGTGTAACCCCGGTTCCAGTTGCATGTTAGGTCTTTTGACGTGACACTACATCTGGTCTTTCATCTCTACTTGCTCAGTGTGCACCAGAGGTGCAGACCTGTTGGACTGCATTGTCCCTTGCTAGGTCCCAGCTGCCCCTGGTCCCACATTACCTTGGACTTGCAATGGTCTGGTGGAACAGGCCAATCAGGAGTTGGAAGCAGTGCTTTGATGTATCACAACCAGATACCCCTCAACCTGGAACTCCCAGCTATCCTGAATCGAGTACGGACACAAATCCCTGTTCAAAGCTGGCACTGGTATTACACCCCTTCAAGTATTCTCTAATAGAGAGAGAAATAGATAATTAGGTTATGCTCATTTTCCCATTATGGTTAAGGACAATGTCCTTTGTGTGCAGAGTGCAAGCAACGACTCAGGCAAGACTAGCTATGACAGCATAACTAAAAGGGAGAACCAGAAGGTAACACAGTCATAAAGCGGCCAGCCGCCCCACCATAAACAAAATGAGTTTGAGTGGGGGGCGACAGCATCCAACATCCCAGTTCACTACTACACTCTATGCCTGTGAGCCTCTAGATCTGCTCCTTTAATTAAGAAAAAAACTATTCACAAACGTCTTGACTAAACAAATATTTTTTCAGCCTGGACGTAAACACTGTGTCTGAGTCCCGAACACTAATTGGAAGACTGTTCCATAACTGTGGGGCTTTGCAAGCGAAAGCTCTTCCCCCTGCTGTAGCCTTCACTATTCCATTCACCAACAAATAGCCTGCATCTTTTGAATGAAGAAGGCGTGGTGGATCATAAAAAGCCAAAGTCTGCTCAGGTACTGTCATTACAGTAATCTAGTCTAGAGGTGATGAAAGCATGAACTAATATTTCTGCATCATGTAGTGACATTATATTTCTTATCTTAGAAATATTTCTGAGATGAAAGAAGGCTATCCTAGTAATATTATCTACATGAGCATCAGATGATTGACTGGAGTCAATAATCACTCCAAGGTCTTTTACTGCTGCACATGATGAAACAGAAAGTCCATCCAGAGTTACTGTGAGATCAGAAAGATTACTTCTAGCTACACGTGGTCCAATAAAGTTTTCTGTCTTATCAGAATTAAATAAAAGGAAGTTAATAATCATCCAACGTCTAATGTCCTTTACACATTCCTCAACTTTACTAAGCTGCTGTCTGTCCTCTGGCTTCGCTGAAACATACAGCTGTGTATCATCAGCATAACAGTGGAAGATAATTCCATGTTTACGAATAATTTGACCTAGAGGGAGCATATATAAAGTAAAAAGCAGTGGGCCTAAAACAGAACCTTGTGGAACAGCAAACTTTACCTCAGTATGCATAGAGAAGTCTCCATTTACATCTACGAACTGATAACGTTCAGTCAAATAAGACCAGTGCTGTCACTGTGCTATGATGAGGTCTAAATCCTGACTGGTACATTTCATGAATGTTGTTCTATGTAGGTACGAGCATAGCTGCTGTGCTACAACCTTTTCTAAGATCTTGTCTTGGATATAAAGGGGAGATTTGATATTACCCTATAGCTGGACAGTTAACAGGGGTTGGGGTCAGTTTTTTTAATCAGGGGTTTTATTGTTCCAACTCCTCCACATGTACATACTAAACCACATAGTGAAACAAAACTAGCACTAGATACACTGGAGTCAGGGTAAACTACACAGGTTTTACCATCAGTATCTACAGTTGTCCTTGGTCTGCAGCATTGTGGTCGACATAGCCGTTGTTCCTGCAGGACCAGGTGCTTCAGGATGTAGCACGACCCATGTGTGGGTATTGGAAATATATCCAGCACTGAAAGCTGACCACAGCGAACATTAACACTATAGCGATCGCGCTCCAGATAGGGATGAGTGACGGTTTCCCAGCTGGTAAAGAGAACAGGAAAACAGATTGCAATTTTGTATGATTATATGATAATGTAAGATCATGTAAAATAAATAAATAAATAAAGCAAATCACAGATTATACATAGACAACATGAGCCTGGTAACCATACACAAAATTCAAAATTCAATATGATTTCAATACAGTGGTGCCCTCATAGGATACATTTTCCATCCAGAAACATAAACAGTGACTGAATATGCACGTTAAATTTACATTTTCAATTAATTACAACATTCAGCATTATAAACTTACAATAACTGGAACATAACAGTGACACAGTGTTTGTGCGATCCATTCAGACTCTTAGGTCATATAACAAAACAAAAGCTGTTCATTAGAATGGAACAACGTTATACATGGTTAATTAAACATTAGCTCTGTGGCCAGTCTTTCACAGATGTGCAGGGTTACCAGCAACATTTCCACCCCAACAACATCCCAGAACCCATACAAAAAGCCATGAAGCTAACCCACAAGGTTCAGGCACTGGTAAAGAGAGATGCATGTGGTGGTGAAGCAG
>NC_071278.1:550000-552500 GCF_023375685.1 Ictalurus furcatus
TAACATTTTTATTTAATTTTATGAAGCGCGTGGTGGCGTAGTGGTTAGCACGTCCGCCTCACACCTCCAGGGTCGGGGGTTCGAGTACCCCTGTGTGTGTGGAGTTTGCATGTTCTCCCCGTGCTGCGGGGGTTTCCTCTGGGTTCTCTGGTTTCCTCCCCCAGTCCAAAGACATGCATGGTAGGCTGATTGGCGTGTCTAAAGTGTCCGTAGTGTATGAATGTATGAATGGGTGTGTGAGTGTGTGTGATTGTGCCCTGCGATGGATTGGCACCCTGTCCAGGGTGTACCCCGCCTTGTGCCCCATGCTCCCTGGGATAGGCTCCAGGTTCCCCATGACCCTGTAGGATAAGCAGCATAAAAAATGGATGGATTGTATTCTATTATTATTGTTGTTTTTATAAAAAAAATTCTCCTTTATCGATACTGATGCTTTGCCAATACTGTATGTAAACAATCATACCAATAAAGTACTTGAAATGGAAATTGAAATTGAAAGAGGAGCATCACTGAAACTCAGTTTACATTCAAACTAGCTGATTTCATTTCCAGCTACACTGTAAGGTTATAACTGCTCTAAAGGGCTTTAGTAAGATTTTCTCCATATGAAGTATCAGATCAGGCTGCTGGTGAGATGTGTACACACCGCTGACTGTGTAGAAGACTGCATGCTGTAACAGGGCTTTAAAACTGAAGCCAAAATGTCTCCGGCGCCCTCTAGTGGATGGCTGCAGTACAGTTCTTTTTGTCAGACAGCCGTATCTACTGCGCATGCGCTGACTCCGGTTTTGGCCTACTGCGCAAACTCAGACAAGCGGCGGCTTTCAGTTCGAGTAAATGAATCCATAAACAGTCACTGAGTTTAACGTTAAACTAAGTATTTATATATTAATATTATTTACTCCACTTAGCATTAATTAAACTACAGCATGGTGTTAAAGATCAGTCCAGTGCGTATAAATATTGGCTCCCACTTTTAGCTTCATTAATGAATTTAACTAATAAACCACCACACACAGTAAGTCTGACCCCCCCCCCCCCAAACACACACACACACACAGTAAGTCTGACCCCCCCCCAAACACACACACACACACACACACACACAGTAAGTCTGACCCCCGCCCCCAAACACACACACACACACACACACACACACACAGTAAGTCTGACCCCCCCCCCACACACACAGACAGCTGTTTATTATTTGATTCATTATAAGAACACACGATGTAATTAATAATGTAAGTGATGAAACGTACGTGTGTGTGTGTGTGAGAATAAAGACAAGAGTATAAAAACAAACCCCATTGTCTTTATTTTAGTTAGCCATTTTACAGTAGTCACTCAAAGTAGCTGCCTTGAGGTTTTTTTCTCTTTTTTTCTCATCGTTTTAATTCTTGTCCTCACTTTGATCGACACAAAGAAAGAAACAATGAATAAAAGAATGAGAAAGAAAACAAAAAATGAAAAGACAGTCAAGAAATGGATAAAAAAACAACAACAAAAACATCAACAACAACAACAAATAAAAACACAAAATGCCCCTGAACATAAACCAAAAAGGAAATTTGGCAAGAGATTAAAGTCACATGATGATGATGATGATGATGATGGAGACCTGAAACTCTAGATATGGTGGAACGAGCTGGATCAATACCATTTTTATCGTCACTGGAAAACACACCGTGACGATATGCAAATCAGCGGTGATGTCATAACGCGTGCAGCAGAGAGAGGACGATTTGTTTGGGCTGATAAAGCGATGAAGTCATCTGGAAAGTGTATTCCAGTGTGCGGGGGAAACGTGGAACGTGTTGGACCCTGTAAACGAAGTCCGGACAGCGGGGAGGTCACAGGACACGGATACGAGTACGGTCAGTAAATCCTCAGCAGTGGCACTTTTCACCAAAACAATCCGAGATTTAAAGGTAATGGAAGCCCCTCAGACCCTGTTTACACCAAGCACACACTCCTTCCAGAAACTTCCTCAGCTCTAAAATCAAAGTGAAGATCAACAGGAGGATATGAGCAGCTAAACCTGGAGAATTATGAATGATGATTTGTGTCGTTTTTTTGCTCAGTGAAGATACTGAACACGATTTGGAACACGCCCCAGAGCAGCTTTTGCGATTTGGGATGCTCCCCCCCCCCCCCCCACAATCAGCGCCAGCAGAGAGAGCGCGACCGACCAGAACCCAGTTCTTACAGGAGGTCAGAGGGATAGCAGCTTCGAGTACCCGCCTCAATGAAATCGACTGGAGGGAGATGGAAGTGTTTCAACAATATACATTTATATTAAAAAAATGTTTTTTTAAAAAGCTATTTAGAAGTGAGCAAGTCTGAATCCTGTCACCTGACAAAATGTTCATTTGTTTGTTCTCAGTGCAATGCTGGTTAAAAAATAAAATAAAATAAAAAAGAAAGGTTAACGGAGTGAGAAAGCTCTGCCCTTGGTGCCTACGCGTGTCCCCTCCTCCCGGCTGCGTCCCAATCCACA
>NC_071278.1:555000-558484 GCF_023375685.1 Ictalurus furcatus
AAAAAAGGGAACATTTACTGCTGCATTCTGATTGGCTGAATCTGTTGCGACGCCTCATTTTGTGATGTAATGGGCGGGGTTTCACTCTGAGTCACTCCATCATGAGCTTAAAGAACCAACCATAGTGATTTAATGTTAGCATGGGGCTGGGTTTAGAGTTCAGTTATCTGTAGTACTGAGTCTGCGCTGCGCAGAATGATTCAGACAGCGGGAGAGGACGTTCATTACTACACGCACAACAACACGCAAATCTTCAGTCAACTTACGTTACAAAACGGCAGCCATTTCCAAATTTAGCATCCCCCAATGTTTTTCCCCTTAATAACACAATACACACTACCAGTCAAATGTTCAGACACACATTCTTTACTTTAGTTTTTTCCTTCACATTTTAGAATAATAATAAAATCATCAAAGCTCTGGAGTAACACGAATGGAACTATGGGAATTATGCTGTGATAAAAAATCTAAATAATTTTATATTTTAGCATCTTCAGAGTAGACGTGCTTTTTGCCTAGAATTTCAGAAATGTATTCTGGGCGTTTTCTCTCCCGAGTTCTTCTTACAGTATTAAAGGAGTTCACACCTACGCCGGACCCTCTTTCCCCACACACCTCATTAACATGTACCGACGCCCACAAAACTCCATAAAAGGTAAAGCGCACAGACAGCTGGGAGCACGAAATGAGCGATCAGGGTAAAGGCTGGGAAACAGAACCGGAACTGTTTGGACGTACTTCAGAAGAAGAAGAAGGAGAATCAATAAAGCGCAAAATATTGTCTCAGCTGAGGCGTTTGTTTACGGCTTATGGCTCTGGCTGCCAAACATCCTGTTTCTAGTTTGCAGCTTGTCCCTCCTCATACCACTAGCCCTTCATTAATATTGGCACCCTTGGTAAATATGCAAAGAAGACTGTGAAAAATTGTTTATTGTTTAACCTTTTGTTAAAAAAAAAATCACAAAAATTCTCTGCTCTCATGGATATCAAACAATTACAAACACAACACAGGTTTATAAAAAAAATCTCTGTGTTAAATATAGGTGTGTAGCAATTATTGGCACCCTTTTAGTCAGTACTTTGTGCTAGCTCCCTCTACCAAGATAACAGCTCTGAGTCTTCTCCTATAACGCCTGATGAGGTTGGAGAATACATGGTGAGGGATCTGAGACCGTTCCTCCATACAGAACCTCTCCAGATCCTTCACATTTCAGGTCCACGCTGGTGGACTCTCCTCTTCAGTTCACCCCACAGGTGTTCTATGGGGTTCAGGTCAGGGGACTGGGAGGGTCATGGCAGGACCTTGATTTTGTGGTCAGTAAACCATTTCTGTGTTGATTTTGATGATGTTTTGGATCATTGTCCTGCTGGAAGATCCAACCACGGCCCATTTGAAGCTTTTGTCAATAAAGAATTTCTCAGAGCCCTCTTTGCTCATATATACAAAGAGTGGCAATATTAGCAGAGGGCACCATATGTATTCTGTGTTCTTCATGTGGCTGTAAGGTAGATTCTGTGGTTAAACGGTCTTGGAAATGAAGGTATGTTCTAGATTTTGATGATCTTCACCTGAAATGACCTTGGTAAGCCCTTACTGCTTCATCAGTCAGGTGGAGTCATGGAGTACTTTCCTTAGATCAAATCCTCTTCATCCTGTTCAGTTGATGATGTAAACTGAAGGAGTGGTTTCCCCTGGACATCACGGAGAAAGGACTGGAGAGGTGCAGTACTGGAGATGTCCTTGAATCACTTGGAGCGTTACGCAAAAACATCAGACCTGATTCGGCTGCGAGATCAGACACGGGAGGACCAAAGTCTCCTGCTAGCACAGAGCAACAGCTATAACTGCATTAACCCAAAGGAAGCAACTGTTCCTCTTACGCAACGCAGTCTGTGCAGCGAGATAAAGACCGGGGAAAGAATACCGAGTGAATGATAAGTCAAGTATACAAAAAAATGTTTCATCAGAACAGTCATGTCAGACCTGGAGGTCACGTACCTGCATATAACACAGCAAACCTACACAGAGTCCCACCTGAGCACCAGGTAAGGGAGAACATCTTACACATGAATGCACTTCAGTGACTTCTACTTGCAAAGTTCCAGTGTAAGTCAGGGAAGCCTGGTGTCTAGAAATAAAACCGTTCCTTTATGAAAGATCACTCGGACGTCTTTTATTAATTTGATAACGTCACCGTGTTATGGCTGATCTTCATTTACCCGTGTCGAGGGTGAAAAAATCTACAGACTGTATTTACACACATGTGGCCAATCATGTGTGAAATGCCTACTCCAACTCCTTTCTAACTATATTCCTGTAGATATTTTCACAAACTGGACACACACACACAGACACACAGACATTTTTCACTTATTTGTAAGAAGAAATGAGGCTGAATGATTACGAGAGGCAAACACAGGTACACCCAAAAAGAGGTTTTTGTATTTATCGTTGAGACTGTACGGAAACTTGCGTATAGATTATATAATCTAAAGGTGTACATGCTATGAAGAAGAAGCTGTGAGGGATTAAACAGAAGCCTGTTTTTAAAAAGACGCGGGCGTGGCATGTCACGAAGCGTGTCTGGGCAAAAATATTTAAACGGCTGCCATTTTGTAACGAGTGACATTTGACTTGCATGTGGGAGGTTCTGCTGTTCCTGGTTCTGGGGGGGTTGGGGGGGTAACCAAAATAAACCAAAACAAAATGGATTCCCCTGAACCTCCTACAGAAGAAGTGCACTACACACAGGGGGAGTTACTGCCTTCTACACCCTACCTAGTGCACTACAGGAAGTCATACAGAATCAGTCTATAGTTCATATTTTACCATAAACACTGACTGAGTGTGTGAGTGTGTGAGTGTGTGTGTGTGTGTGTGTGAGTGTGTGTGGGTGAGCGTGTGTGTGTGAGAGAGTGTGAGTGAGTGTGTGTGTGTGTGTGTGTGTGAGTGTGTGTGTGTGTGTGTGTGTGTGAGTGTGTGTGGGTGAGCGTGTGTGTGTGTGTGGGTGAGCGTGTGTGTGTGAGAGAGTGTGAGTGAGTGTGTGTGTGTGTGTGTGTGTGTGAGTGTGAGTGTGTGTGTGTGAGTGTGTGTGGGTGAGCGTGTGTGTGTGTGTGTGGGTGAGCGTGTGTGTGTGAGAGAGTGTGAGTGAGTGTGTGTGTGTGTGTGTGTGTGTGTGTGTGTGTGTGTGTGTGTGAGAGAGAGAGTGTGTGTGTGTGTGTGTGAGAGAGAGGGAGAGAGAGAGAGGGAGAGAGAGGGAGAGAGAGAGAGAGAGAGAGGGAGAGAGAGAGAGGGAGAGAGAGAGAGGGAGAGAGAGAGGGAGGGAGAGAGAGAGAGAGAGGGAGAGAGAGAGAGGGAGAGGGAGAGGGAGAGAGAGAGAGGGAGAGAGAGAGAGGGAGAGAGAGAGAGAGGGAGAGAGAGAGAGAGAGGGAGAGAGAGGGAGAGAGAGAGAGAGAGGGAGAGAGAGGGAGAGAGAGGGAGAGA
>NC_071278.1:560011-565011 GCF_023375685.1 Ictalurus furcatus
TGAGGTCAATCTGAGTCCACAGTCTCTTATCACAGCACCTGAGCACGCACACACACACACACACACACACACGAAGAATTACTTTTTAATTAAAAAAGCTGCTGTAAATCTGTGAAATTTACAGCAACATTAAACACTGAAGTGTCAAGGTTAAGCTACAGTTATAAAAAGAACTAAATAAATAAAAATAAGCTACTTAGAACTTACAAGACCTCTAGAAACTTGTAGCACATCTACACCACCCAGCACATACATTTACACATTCAGCTACTCGAAGAAAGAACAGATCAGATCAGATCAGAGAGGAGAGTCTGATTAGCTAAACTTGAGCAAAGAGATAGTCTAATCTAGGACATTAGCACAGCTAGCTAATTCACTTAAGCACAAATCTCCAACAGCCAATCAGAAACCGACCTGGATGATGGTTAGAGGTTAGACGATTAACCACACGATTAACTGTGCAGGAAAAAACAAAAACGAGCTGATGATCAACATGGAGAACAAGAAAGAGGGAAGGAGTGTGTACGAAAGCAGTACAGATCCTCTCGTATCACCACCACACACACACACACACACACCAGTGTCTGTAGAGAAGAGGGGTGGAGGAAGTAAATACATAATCAGGGCAGGGGTGCCAATACTTTTGTGCAGCACAGCGGATGGCGGTGTACGGCGTGTGGAGCGGTTATTAAACTGTAGTAAAGGAGTTCAGGTCTCACCAGCGGCTCCAGGTCCTGCACACCCTCATGCAGACGCACAGCTGTTTCTGGTTGAGGTGCTGGAACACCCGGAGCCAGACGTCTCGGGGCAGGACGTGGGACGCACCGCTGTCCAGCGGGAGGCAGTGTGGCTCGGGGCAGGCGGGCGGAGGACGCACCAGGTGCCTCTCCATCTGCACCGCTTTAGGTGGAGAGATAAACGTCAGCTGGGCTGCAATGCGGGACGCCGGATTGGACAGCAGGACGCCTCCGTTTCCTCCGTTCGCCGTCCCGCTTCCTGTCATCTGCGTCTGTTTGGTTCCGCTCCGCATTTTCCCGGCTCGGCCCGTTTTGTTAGTCTGGTGTCGATGATTAGCGTTAGTGCCGCCGCTGTTACCCTTGGCGTTCTCTTTCTCCATGCGAGTCCGCCCGTTCCGCGACACTTCCTGTCCGTTGCTGCGTTTTGACACGCCCTCTGAATGGCCGATTGAAGCCTGGTGCTGACTGGAAGAAAGGGCTGACGGAGAAGGCGGAGTCAGCAGCCCGGGTTTCCTGTTTTTCTCCCCGCCGCCGGCTGCGTCCTCATCATCCATCTCGGTCACCGCAGCCGATTTGCGACCCCTCGGAGTGTTTTCGGATTTCCGGCTGCGCTGCTGCTGCTGCTGCTGCTGCTGTTGTTGTTGTTGTTGTTGTTGTGGAGTTTCCTCTGACGTCACTTCCTGTTCCTGTTCGTTTCCCGTCCTCTCGCCTTCAGAGTCGTCGCTGGCGCTGAAGCCCAGTTCAGCCAGACGCCGGTTTCTCTCTCGCTCGCGCTCTTTCTCACGCTCTTTCTCGCGTTCTTTCTCGCGCTCTCTCTCTCGGGAGTTGTACGCCGTTGCCGGGGACGACGGTTCGGAAGCGCCACCCGGAGACGCCGAATCCGAGTCAGAATCGGAATCCGAGTCCGACTCAGAGCTGGAGGAAGAAGAGGAAGAGGAGGAGGAGTCTCTGGTGCGCTCCAGCAGCTGGCACATGCGTTTGAAGCGCTCCAGTTTCTCGCGGTGGTGAGAGCGCTGGTCCTGGTTGGAGGTCGAAGATGGAGGCTGCGCCACTGAGCCTACACCGGCTGAACCTTGACCCCCGGAGGAGGAGTTTGGCCCGTTGGTCTCCGCCGAGTCGGAAGAGTTCGGCTTCTGCTTCTGCTGCAGAAAAAACAAAGCTGAGGTTCAGTGTCCAAGGTTTTGCACTGAGCTACCAGGCTAACGTAGCTCACGAGCTAACGTAGCTCACGAGCTAACGTAGCTAACAAGCTAACGTAGCTAACGAGCTAATGTAGCTCACGAGCTAACGTAGCTAACGAGCTAATGTGGCAATGCATTCTTATAGCCACCAGTTTAGCATCATGTCATTATCACAGAATTAAAACCAATCTCAAGTAGATGCTGCTGCAACTCGTACCTTTTTCAGATGTTTTTCCCGAGCGCCTTTCATCTGTACAGACAGAAACATTGCATCACCGTGAGGCACCGCCCACTTCCTGTTTATGATGTGATCACATGGTATACACTCACGCTAGCAGGCACTGAATGTTAAACTCTCTAACCTTCTTCTTGGGCCCGCTCTCCTGAGACTGCTCCTTCTCCTTCTTGCGTTTCTGCCCGTCCTGGCGCGTCTCCTCGGCAGACGGAGGTTTCTTTTTGCTGGGCGGTGGCTCGTCTGTGATCTTCCACCGGCCCACCTCGCCGTTATCCAGCCGCCTCTTCCCCAAACCGTCTCCATCCTGAGGGATAAAACACCAGAGGAACTGAGCGAGACGCAGGAGCTGTGCATACTGCTGCAGAGTGTTGATGTATTTACTGTAGCGCGGTGCGGAGGTGGAGGTGGTGGTGGTGGAGAAGGAGGAGTTTAAATCCTCACCTTACTGGTTTTCCCCTCCTTGTGGCATTTGGGACACTCCCAGCAGTTCGGGATCTCATCGTTAATGATGCCTTCCGCTTTACCCATCTGTCAGGAAACACACAACACTGATCAGTGCGCGCACACACACACACCACTCAGTCTGCTCTGTCTGTATAGTAAATCATTTCTCACACACAGATACAGCCAATTTAATTTAAATTACAGTTATAGTTTATAACAGTCCAGGAGTTTACACTAATAACACCGTTATAACCTCTTAGAGTCCGTTATTACACAGCAATGACTGCAGGGGGGACAGAGGGACAGACAGAGGGACAGACAGAGGGACAGACAGAGGGACAGACAGAGGGACAGACAGACCTTAAGGCAGCTGGGGTGGATGATCTCGTTGCAGATGGTACACTCCATCAGAGAGAGACTGAACTTCTCCTCCTCAGACTCCACAGTGTCCTCCTTCCCCGCTTCTCCACACGCAAAACACACCGCTGTGTGAGGAAGCACGGGCTATACATGCACATGCGCGCACACACACACACACACACACACACACACACACACACACACAGAGAGCGTATAAGAGGAAGTGAATTTGTGTATAAGAGGAATTTGTGGGGTGAATTGTAAATAACGGCAGCATAAATAATTTCTGAACACTGACAGTGTGGGAAAAAACCCAGCATCCATTCTCACACTAACACTCAGTGTCGTCAGGGCGGGGCTTTGTGGGGCGGGGCTTTGTGGGACAGAGCAGGGCGGGGCATGTAACAGCAGGGTACAGGATTTTACCAATTTGTTCTAAATTATTAGAGCACTGTTTAATTTTTTCACCTTTTGTATAAAGTGTGTGTGTGTGTGTGTGTGTGTGTGTGTACACTCACAGCAGTACACTGTCTCAGTAGACAGGACTGTTTCATGCGTCCCGGTCCCCCGAACTTCTTCATGTCCTTGCAGAAGTGACACTCTCCACACTCGGAGCGCATACAGGCCTGACAGCGCCGGCAACGGGTACGGCGCCGCCTCGCCCCCCCCAGAGCCTTACTGCCCGACATCACCTCTACACTCTGAACACACACACACACAGGAGAGAAACATGGGCGTCAGCACGGATATATTACGATAATAATAATAATGATAATAATAATAATAAATTTACAACAGATATAAAAGTTTACAAGTTAAATCACCTCAGATCTTTTTCCACCTTTAATGTGAAATAGCAACTAAAATGTTTTAGGGGAAAACGTACAGTAACCTGGATGAATAACAGACGTGTTAAACATAAAACAGAGAACCTTCTGTATCAGATCACCTGAGTATTATGCGAACAAAAGTATAGGAACAGATCAGTCCTGAAGTAAATGAGAGTAAATAACACTTGATATTCAGTTGCGTATCTGTTACTCGCAGTAACTGCATCACTCCTGCGACTCACTGACTCCAAACTGCTGGTTTCTTCTTCTGTGAAGCTTCTCCAGGTTTTTACTGCAGCCTCTTGCAGTAGTTGTGTGTTTCGGGGGGTTTCTCCCTTCAGTTGGGTGAAGGTCTGGTGATTGACGTGTCCAGTCTAAAACCTTCCACTTTCCCCCTGATGAAGTCCTGTGTTGAGGTGGAAGTGTGTTTTGGATCGTTGTCTTGCTGCATGATGAAGTTAAAAGACAAAATGTTCCTGTAAACTTCTAAATTCATTCTGCTGCTCCATCATGAGTTCATCATCAATAAAGATCAGTGAGAATGTTCCAGAAGCAGACATGCAAGCCCAAGCCATGACACTACCTCCACCATGTTTCACATCTTGTGGTATGTCCTCTATATTTCTGCTCTCAAAGTCTTCTTCGGTGGATTGTGAGACCTTCACCCTGCCCTGCGGAGGTTGTTGGTGATGTCACTGACTGTTGTTTTGGGGTTTTTCTTCACAGCTCTCACAATGTTGGTCATCAGCTGTTGTTGTTTTCCTTGGCCGAGCCGTTCGGTGTCTGTTCCTCAGTACACCAGCGGTTTCTTTCTTTTTCAGGACATTCCAGATTGTTGTACTGGTTATACCCAACGTCTGTGCAGTGCCTCTGAATGATTTTCCCTCTTTTCTCAGCTTCAGAATGGCTCGCTCTTCTCCCATAGACAGCTCTCTGATCGTCATGTTGGTTTGTCCTTTTTAACAACAAATGCAGTCTTCACAGGTGAAACTGAAGGTTAAAACCATGAGTAGATGTTCAGAGATATTTACTGTTTAATCTATCTGGACACACCTGGGGAGCAAGAAACACCTGGCAGCCCTGTGTTCCAATAGGTACCATGTTCTAAAGTGTTTAACACGTCTAGATGTAAATATGAGGAAATGAAAGCTGAAATTCTGATCCATCGTCTAATATTAATCTTTTGATCTCAAACACAAACGTCTTCAGCGTA
>NC_071278.1:570011-582511 GCF_023375685.1 Ictalurus furcatus
ATGAGCCTGCTGGCTGTGGAGTGGTGTGTGTGTGTGTGTGTGTATATATATATATATGTGAGTGTGTGTTGTTTGTGATGAATTAAGAACAAATGTAAAAGATTAGGATTAACTCACCTGTGATTAGCGCCGAGTCGCATACTCCCGGCGCGCGCATTAGAAATTATTAAATTCACTTGCAGAAATGATTAATAATATTGTTATTAATAATAATAATAATAATAATAATATCTGCACCAAAAAGGGCACAGGCGCTCAGATGGAGAGAGGAATAGAGGGATTGCTTCCTTGTTTCTTTCTCCTTTTTTTTTCTAGCCTTCCCTTTTTCTCGTCCCCTCTCACTCGCTCGCTTTACATGTGTTCCTGCACACACACACACACACACACACTCTCTCTCTCACTATTAATATGAATAATATTAATAATAATAATATTAAATAAATAAAACTGAGCAGGCGCGTGCAGCTGGAGTGTGTGCAGGTTTTGCACTGGGTGTAAATAATAACTGCAAAGATGAAAAACAACTATTCTCTTTAAATAATCATCTGTGAATGTCGCTCGCTCTCTCTCTCTCTCTCTCTCTCTCTCTCGCTCGCTCTCTCTCTCTCTCTCGCTCTCCTCGAGCCCAGCCTTAATTTAACACCCTTGGGAGAAAAAAAACACTCCTTCCCAACAAGGTATTCAATTCGGATTCGTCAACAACAACAAAAAAAAATCAGGGGAAAAATCCGCTTTAAAATGAAAGCAGTGCGCAGATGAGCGTGTCTATTGTTCTGCTCATTTCTCTATTGTGTAAATCTCCGTCTCCTTTTCTTTTTCCGTCCCTCACTCTCGCCTTCATTTATTATATTCCGGTCTGAATGTTATATCCCTACATCATCCCGTCCCACTGTGTGCGCTCGATGACACACAAGACGCCATCACCCTCCATTTCTGCCTTTAAAAAAATGAAATAAATAAATAGAAAATAAAACATGGGGGAGGTAAAAAGAAACGCGGAAGTCACGCCTATTTCCCCCCTCCGTCCTTACGCACGCTCGCTCCATCACGTGACCGCGAGCATCATGGGAAATGTAGGATCCTAACGCACGCCTACGCGCAAGAGCTTCCCAGAGCGACTCGGATCATTAATGTGAGTCGACTCCCAAACGGCTGATTTCCATTTCCGTTTGTTCACCCTCTAAGACAGTTTTTTTTAAATAATGATATAAGTATGTATTCTTCGTTGTCTGTTTCATATAATTATTTTTACTCTTCAAACTTCGTCTTGCGTGTGCGAGCCGGTTCACTTAAATGAACCGATTCGAAGAGCCGACTCGATATTACATAGTACACGTAATCTCACCCCAGGCAGCGTTTAGCAGTGTAGCTACACAGCTACTCGTTTTATTTATTATTAATCATGACTTAAGAAATGCACCACGCGTTCGATTCACAGCTTGTTTTGAGGGGTAGCTCGCTAGCTAGCCAGCTCAGGAATGCTAGCATGCTAGGCTAGTCTAGTCGGTTAGTCTCTTCTCTTTCTTCAGGTAAAAGTGAAAGGAAAACAGCGATGACGTCACGCGCTTTCCGTAACGGTTACAACTGTAGGGCTGAGTTAGAGCCAGAGTTCTTGAACGAACCCAGAATGAACAAGCTAGAATTGGAACGCCATTTTGATATTGCGTCATATCCGTTCTGTCAGACGGATGTTGTTTTTTCTCACCCCTCCACCCTTTTTTTTTCTCGTAAAAACATTTTTTTTGTGTGTACAAGATGAATATTACTTTTCAGGATAACAGAAATATCCTAGCTGTAAAATCTTAAATGTTTGATAACCATGACAACGCATTTCACCCTAACATTTATTTATGTCGCAAGGCATCTTCTACAACCCGCCAATAAAACTTACCAAAGAGAATGTTTAACTTTTTTATTTACCCACTGTGAAGTTGATTATTTTCTGCTAACAGCACGTCCCCACGTGTTTTATTCCTCTTACACCACAGCGATTTATCGACAATGGCCATTTTTAATTGGTCCTGTCGGTCAGATTCCACTCAGAATGACGTTATTGACAGGATTCTCTGTTTACTCTGATCCCGAAATGATCAAATCCTCAAACCCATCTGTTTAAATCACTTCCTCACAGCGACTAAAATCTACACAATCATTTAGCATGTTTATATTTTTACACTGTGTTACACTGTTCACTTTCCAGAGTTTCCAGACTTGTTGGTTGTGGAGGCACAATTAATAAAAATTAAAAGATGTCGAATTTTACTTTAAAATAGCAATAATAATAATAATAATAATAATAATAATAATAATAATAATAATACAGAAAATGGTAAAGAAGTTGATATGTCACAAACTGAACAGTAAGATGCTTTAAGTGAAAGAGTTCATCATTTATTAAAAAGCATCACTTAATGTTTAAGGCAAAGAAATTTGGGTGAAGTTAAACCTGAGAAAACCTTGCTTTGATGAAACTTATATCTCATTTACTGTACAGATATAAAGTCATACAAATAGATGTGTGTATTCTTCATGATTGAGGAATTAGGTAGCTTTTTGCTATCCTTGGACATGGAGAGTGTGTGGTGTAGAGCAGCTCCTGACCACCAGGGAGCGCACAAGACTTACTCCATCAGTGAGCATGTTATCCTGGTCACATGATCTTTATTATCAGTTATTGTTATCAGGTTGAGAGTTTAGTGTAAATTATCTCCACCTTCTCACTGACCATCATCACGCCGCTGTGTCTCAGTCCACTGGGACAGAAACGCTGACACGTCCCTGCTGCTGCTGCGGCGTCCTCACTGAGACGAGACGTGTAAACATGAGGGCCATGATCAAATCAGGACCGCTCCTGGACTCTCAACACTCACTTCACTTCCTAGAGAAGCTGAAGAGAGACAGCCTCCCCCATCCCATCCTCACCACCTTCTACAGAGGGATGATAGAGCGAGTCCGGACCAGCTGTCTCACCGTGTGGTACAGGAGCTGCACAGCTTCTGACTGCAAGAAACTACAGCGGATTGTGACAACAGCCGAAAAGAGCATGGGAGTCTCTCTACCCACCATCAACACCTCCTTCAACAACCAGTAATACTCTCACCCCCTCACCCCTCCCACTACACTCACCCCTCTCACCACTCTCACCCCTCACCCCTCTCACCACTCTCACCCCTCACCCCTCTCACTACTCTCACCCTATCACCCCTGTCACCCCTGTCACTACACTCACCCCTCTCACCACTCTCACCCCTCACCCCTCTCACTACTCTCACCCTATCACCCCTGTCACCCCTGTCACTACACTCACCCCTCTCACCCCTCTCACTAATCTCACCCTCTCACCCCTCTCATCCTCTCACCCCTCACCCCTCTCACTACTCTCACCCTCTCACCCCCTCACCACTCTCACCCCCCTCACCCCTCTCACTACTCTCACCCCCTCACCCTCTCACCCCTCTCACTACTCTCACCCCCTCACCACTCTCACCCCACCACTCTCACCCTCTCACCCTCTCACCCCCTCACCCCCTCATCCCCTCACCACTCTCACCCTCTCATCCCCTCACCACTCTCACCCCTCTCACCCTCTCACTACTCTCACCACTCTCACCCCCTCACCCTCTCACTACTCTCACCACTCTCACCCCTCACCCCTCTCACTACTCTCACCCCTCTCACCCTCTCACCCCCTCATCCCTCTCACCCCCTCACCACTCTCACCCCTCACCCCTCTCACTACTCTCACCCCCTCACCCCCTCACCCGTCTCACTACTCTCACCACTCTCACCACTCTCACTACTCTCACCCCTTCACCCCTCTCACTACTCTCACCCTCTCACCCCTCAGCCCTTTCACTACTCTCACCCCTCTCACCCCCTCACCACTCTCACCCCTCACCCCTCTCACTACTCTCACCCTCTCACCCCCACCACTCTCACCCTCTCACCCCCTCACCACTCTCACTACTCTCACCCCTCTCACCCCCTCACCACTCTCACCCCCTCACCCCTCTCACTACTCTCACCCCCACCACTCTCACCCTCTCACCCCCTCACCCCTCACCCCACTACTCTCACCCCTCTCAACCACTCACCACTCTCACCCCCACCCCTCTCACCCCTCTCACTACCCTTACCCCTCTCACTACTCTCACCCCTCACCACTCTCACCCCTCTCACCCCCTCACCACTCTCACCCCTCTCACCCCCTTACCCCTCTCACTACTCTCACCCCTCACCACTCTCACCCCTCTCACCCCCTCACCACTCTCACCCCTCTCACCCCCTTACCCCTCTCACTACTCTCACCCCTCACCACTCTCACCCCTCTCACTACTCTCACCCTCTCACCCCTCTCACTACTCTCACCCTCTCACCCCTCTCATCCTCTCACCCCTCACCCCTCTCACCCCTCTCACCCCCTCACCCCTCTCACTACTCTCACCCCCTCACCCCTCGCACTACTCTCAGCACTCTCACCCCCTCACCCCTCTCACCCCCTCACTACTCTCACCCCTCTTACCCACTCACTCCTCACCACTCTCACCCTCTCACCCCTCACCACTCTCACCCTCTCACCCCTCTCACCCCCTCACCCCTCACCACTCTCACCCCTCCCACCTCCTCACCCCTCTCATTCACTCAATCACTCACTCAATCACTCCCTCACTCAATTACTCACTCATTCACTCACTCATTCACTCAATCAATACCTCGTTCATTCACTCAATCATTCATTCATTCACTCAATTACTCACTCTATACCTCACTCCTTCACTCAATCAATACCTCATTCATTCACTCACTCATTTATTCACTCACTCACTCAATTACTCACTCTATACCTCACTCATTCAGTCATTCACTCACGCAATACCTCAATCATTCACTCACTCACTTGTTCACTCATTCATTCACTCACTCAATATCTCACTGTGTAAATGTGTTTATTTTTAATACTTTATTACAAACATACATCTGTGTGTGTGGTTGTGTGTTTGTTCATGGAATGTTTTTATAGACAAAAAAAGAATCAATTTTACAAAATAAATAAAAATAATAATAATGACAGTCGGAATACTTTCCACAAAAAGAGAGAGACAGACATCCAGAGAAAGAAATAGAGACAGTGAGAGACAGACAGACAGACAGACAGAGAAACAAGCATAGAGACAGATAAATGGACAAATAGATAGATAGACATTCTAACACACAGGAAGGCACAGACCGACAGAGAGGGGGAAGAGAGAGCGAGAGAGCGAGAGAGAGAGAGAGAGAGAGAGAGAGAGAGAGAGAGACAGACACAGACAGTCAGACAGTCAGAGTCAGAGTCAGATAGACAGAGTGTGTCCCAGCTCTATAACTTCACACTCCAGAGAGAGAGAGAGAGAGAGAGAGAGAGAGAGAGAGATTGATTGATTAGCATTAGCATTAGCGTTAGCTCGGTGCTGGGAGGAGAACACACACTCACACACAGTCTCTCTCTCTCTCACACACACACACACACACCACACACACACACACATACACACACACTCGGAGCCATGATTAAACTGTTCTCTTTAAAGCAGCAGAAGAAGGATGAGGAGTCCGCGGGGGGAAACAGAACCGGGGCCGGGGGAAAGAAAGCCAGCGCGGCCCAGCTGCGGATACAGAAAGGTACGCTAGCCTTAGCAACACTGCTAACCCGGCTAGCTAACTACCTCACATCCCGGTGTATGTGTTGGTTTTTATTATTACTGTAGTGACAGAGTAACAGTAAACACTCAGCACACAGTTCACCATCAGCCCTTCTGTTCTTGCATTAGTGTTAATCAAATGTGATGTCTTTATCACGATATTCTCACAGAACCGAATCGAAACGTCGTAGTGAAGCTAGCTAGCTGCCTCTAACTAGCTGTTAGCACTTAACCGAATGAGACCGGCTAATCACTCGGTAGATTAAACTAACAGCCCGGTTCCGGTCCTGTTTAACAGCGAAAAGTTCTGAATCTGATGTGAAAAATTTCTGACTCGAAAAAGTAAAATATGCTGCTTTTCAAAACACGTAGCTATGCTATGCTAACAAGCTAGCTGGCTAGTTTATTTCCTGATAGAAGTCAGTGTTAGTCTCGCTAAGAAAGTGTTGTGTTAAAGATTTATTCATTTGTCATTCGGAAAAGTCAGCGGATTAATAACACCAGACATCGTCTAGACACTTATTTATCTTCTAATGTGAACTTTTCTCATTTTTATGTTGATAAAACTAAGTGTTAATAAGCTGATGTAGTGATGTAGAGTAATAAAGTGTTGGAGAAAGTTAGTGTTTTTCAGAGTAATGCGTTTAATAAAAGTTTTATTCACGATTTAAAGTGATTTAAGTGTCAGAATTAATATCATCTTTATTACAAACCTTAAGCTGGATTGAGTTTCATTTTCATGCTCATTTTGAACTATTATGAGTTGAATTAAAATGATAGTGAATTAAACAACAGGTGTATGTGCAAGAAGTAATGTAAAATATATATTAAATGTTTTAATTAGTTTTATCTCGTTCTTGCTGAACTCTGGACTATAGAACACTTTTAGTGTGAAATGCAGGGTAAGGTATACATCATAGACACATTAAAACCAAAGAGGAGTGATGTGTAAATGTACTTTGACTTGTATTTAAACAAAAAAACATAAAGACAGGGTATTTGATGTTTTAAATAATCAGTTGCATAGTTTTTCGAAGATAAACGTTTATTTTGAAATTGATGCATGCAACTCGTTCCAAAAAAGTTGGGACGGGGCAATTCTCTATCATCTAATCATAGTATATAAGGAGCCTCCAAAAAGGCTGAGTCCTTCAAAGGCAAGGACGGGTCGGGAACACTTTGAGAAGAACATTTCCCAAAGACAAATCGGTAGGATTTTGGCCGTTTCACCTTCTACAGCGCACAATATAATTAAAAGAGTCGAGGAATCCGGTCAAATTTTGGTGCGTAAAGGGCGAGGCTGAAAACCATTTCTGAATGCGCGTGATCTCAGACGTCACTGTCTTAAACACCGTCATGAGTCTGTAACGGAGATCCTGACATGGGCTCGGGAATACTGCAGGAAACCTTTGTCAGTCGACACCATTCGCCGCTGCATCCACAGATGCAAATTATGGCTTTACTATGCAAAGCAGAAGCCGTACATCAACACTGTCCAGAAGCTCCGCCCACTTCTCTGGATTCAGTCTCATCCTAGATGGACAGTAGCATAGTGGAATCGTGTTTTGTGGTCCGATGAGCTGTTATCAGCATCAGGTCCAAAAGCCAGCGCCTGTCATGGTTTGGGGGTGTGTCAGTGCCCATGGTTTGGGGGCATGTCAGTGCCCATGGTATGGGGTAACTTGCACATCTGTGAGGGCATCATTAATGCAGAAAGATATGTACACATTTTGGAGGAACATACGCTGCCATCCAGAGCAGGACAACGCCACACCACATTCTGCCCAGATTACAAGAGCATGGTTGCGTGAGCAGAGAGTGCGGGTGTGAGCATGGACTGCTGCAGTCCTGACCTGTCTCCCATTGAGAACGTGTGATGCATTATGAAGCGCAAAATAAGGCGATGAAGTCCTCGTACAGTCGCGCAGCTGAACAAATGCAAAAATGGATGAATGGGGGAAAATTCCACTCGTTAAACTTAACCAACTGGAGTCTTCACTCAGCGTCCAAACGCTTAATAAGTGTTATTAATACTGCTGATGTTACACAGCGGTAAACAGTCGACTGTCCAAACTTTTTTGGAGTGTGTTGCAGTCATCAGATTTAAATTGAGTGTATATTTTCAATACTAAATAAAATTCACGAAGCTAAACATCAAATAATGTTAATAATTAGTTTTCAGTATAGTACAGCGTGAACTGAATTTTCAAGTGAGTCTTTATTTGTTTTTGCATTTTACATACTGTCCCAACATTTTTGGAATTGGGGTCGTAAAAGAAATCAGCTTGTATCCTGTTTAAAGTTAAAAGTAACGTTTTTTTTTACACACACACACAGTGTTCAGTGTTTGAACAGAACCCTGGTGTGGTTCTTTACCCACATGAGAACACACTCAGGTCTGAGTGATGTAGACTTCTAATGACCAAATGACTCTGAATCGACTCACTGCAGGAAGTGAATCAGTGTGTGTTTTGAGTTTTTGTAGATTGTTTGTTTATTTATTTGTGTGTTTGTGTGTTTTTCATGTATTTAGAGAGCTGATAAACTGAGCCAAAGTGCAGAGCTGTAGAAATAGCGTGTGTATTCTGGGAGAAAATAAACTGTGTAAAATTTTTAAACTAGATATTTCTAGAATCATCTGATCCTTTATTTAGCGCCAGCTCCGTGTTCTCTGTGCTTTCTACACCACCGTGTTCCTGACTAACGGATAAGAGAGTTTTCCGAGGACGTCTTCATCACTACACACCCCTCATTTGTTTAATAACGTTCAGTTTGAAACCAAACCAAAGGAGTCGACTTCAGTCTGATTCAGACTCCACACACGGACTAATACGTTTAAAAATGTCCAAACTTTTGGGCTTTTTTTGAGATTCTAAGCACAACAGTAGTGTAATAACACGCACACACACACACTTTTTCACACTCCACACACTTCATGTTGCTGTACACTTCCTGTGTTATTTCAGTCAGTGTTTCTACTTCATTTCAATAACAGGTCATTTCACACTAATAGCTAAGAACCAGACTTTTACTTTTATTTATTAGATCAGATATTCAGTGGATCAGACATTGACCTTTTGTTGTCACCGTTTGTTGTTGTTGTCTTTTACTTGCTTTAACTTGAATCAAACTCTTGCTGTAGTCTTCCTCCAGCTTCTCACAGTACTCTGCTGGAGGTTTTGCCCGTTGCTCCTGACAGAACCGCTGTACCTCAGCTGGGTTCCTGGGCCTCACTGCGTGTTTTCACTTCAGTCCACAAATGTTCTATGGGATTCAGGTCAGGGCTTTGTGATGATCACTCCAATACTTTCACTTTGTTGTTTGGAGGTTTGATTAGGATCATTGTTCTGCCTTTAAAACCCAGTTATGACCAATCAGTTTTTAACCTTCTGACTGATTTCTTGAGGTGTTGCTTCAGTATTTCATCATGATGCTGTCCGTTTTCTGGAGTGCACCAGTCCCTTTTCCACCAAAACACCTCACAACATGATTCTTCACAGTTGGAACGATGTTCTTTTGATTATAAGCCCTTGTTCCTCCATTAAAAAGCGCTGATCAATATGACCAAATAGTACCATTTTTGATTCATCTGATCAGAGAAGTCTCCTCCAGTCACCTGCTGATCACCTGCACACTTCAGTCTGGCTTTCTTTCTGCCGGTCTTGGACTAGCGGCTTCTTTCTTGTGTGACAGCCTCTCAGCCCATGGTGATGTAGGACTCTCTTGATGGTGGATGTATATACTTTGAGACCTGATGCCTTCAAAACCTTCACCAGAACCCTGGTAGTTAAGTTGTGCCTCTTTCCTGAAGGACGCAGTGTCTGTTTGCTCCAGTGATTTATTATATTTGTGTACTGTTTAAAAAGAGAGCGCAGAAAATAGAAAATACAGCTCAAAACCTTTCATTTCTAATGTTTAATGACTACACACACTTATATCAGGGGTTTAAACCTCAGGCTGAATCGTCTCTGATGAGATTTGATTTAGTATTTCACTGATGATGATGTAGAGAAGGATTATTATGAAAGTTATGAGTAAATCAGCTGGAGAGCCTGTTAAATTATTTACACAGCAGTTAACAAATGTGATTTATTTTTTTCCCCACAGCAGTTCAACAGTCTGTCCATTTTCAGGAACATCAATGCATCAGTCCAAATAATGGGTTACCCCCTAATTAACCGACTAATTTATACAGTGCTTTGAAAAAGTGAAATCCTGGGTTCTTGTGTGTTTGTGTATATCTGATACTAAATAGTTTTACATCTTCAAATGAAATACAACATAAAACAAAGGGAACCCGAGTAAACACACTACAGTTTTATTATTTTATTGGAGCAAAAAAAGTTATCCAACACCTATCACCCATGTGAAAAACTAATTGCCCCCTTAAACATAAAATCTGGTTGTGCTACCGTTAGCAGCAACCAAACTCTTCTGATAACTGGAGATCAGTCTCTCACTCACTTCCAGGATTTACTCCTACGCTTTGGATCGTTGTCTCGCTGCATAATCCAGTCGCGCTCGAGATTCAATTTACGGTCTGAAGGACATTCTCCTTTAGGATTTTCTGGTAGAGAGCAGAATGTTTCCATCAATTACTGCAAGTTACCCAGGCCCTGAAGCAGCAGAGCATCCCCACAGCATCACACTTCCTCCACCATGCTTCAGTGTAGGTATGATGTTCTTTCTGTGGAATTCTATGTTTGGTTTACGTCAGATGTAACGGGACTCCTGTCTTCCAAACCGTTTCACTTTCCACTCATCAGTCCACAGAACGTTCTCCCAAAAGGTTTGAGGATCATCAAGGTGTGTTCTGGTGAAATTCAGACGAGTCTTAATGTTCTTCTGGGTTAGCAGTGGTTTTCACCTCGCCACTCTTCCATGGAGCCGTTTTCCCCCAGTGTCTTTCTGATAGTGGAGTCATGAACAGTGACCTTTATTGATGCAAAACAGGCCTGTAGGTCCTTCGATGTTGACCTTGGCTGTTTTGGGACTTCCTGGATGAGTCGTCGCTGTGCTCTTGGAGGAATTTTGGAAGGTCGGACACTTCTGGGAAGGTTCACTACTGTGCCGAGTTTTTCCATTTGGAGATAACGGCTCTCGCTGTGGTTCTTTGGAGTCCCAGAGCCTTTGAAATAGCTTTGTAACCCTTCCCAGACTGATGTACTTCAATCACCTTCTTCCTCATCATTTCTGGAATCTCTTTCAGCTTTGCCACAGTGTGTTACTGAGTAAGATCTTTTAACCAACTTCCTGCTGCTGAAAAAGTTCTATGTAAGTGTAGATGTGATTGAACAGGGTTTGCAGTAATCAGGTCTGGTTGTGTCTCGTCCAGCTGAACCCCATTATCAATGCACTTTCATAGACTATGGGGGCAAATACATTTTCACACAGGCCCAGTTGGTATTGGATAACTTTTTTTTTTTATAAATAACATTATCATTTAAAACTGTATTGAGTGTTTACTCAGGTCGCCTTTGTTTTATCTCAGATTTTGTTTTAATTTCTGAAACAATTTATTGTGAAATGTACACAAACACAGAAGAGATCAGGATGGGGGCAAATACTATTTCACAGCACTGTATTTACACATGGACTTTAATTGTAATCACTCGACATAATGCATATCCTCTCTGATAATGGTGATTAGATTAGATTAGATGATGGTTGAGACAGGAGTGGAAGGGAAAGCCGGTGCAGTTACAGGCCTCTAAACTAGACCAGACAAAAATCCAGTTTCTGATCAGATCTGAGATCAGAATTAAAACTGGGTTAGCACGACAGATCTGAATGAAAGAAAGAAGGAAATTTACCATGATATGGGGAAAAAGTCTCAAATAAATTTAAATTAGAAATAAAAATGTTTTATATATGTGTCAAATTTGTATCATCTTCTAATCAACTGCAGTGTTTATAGATCTCACTCATAACATTAACATATTAACTTTAATATAAACATAAACATTAACATATTAACTTTAACATAAACATTAACATATTAACTTTAACATAAACATTAACATATTAACTTTAATATTAACATAAACATTAACATATTAACATAAACATTAACATATTAACATTAATATTAACATAAACATTAACATATTAACATTAATATTAACAAACATTAACATATTAACATAAAAATTAACATATTAACATTAATATTAACATAAACATTAACATATTAACATTAATATTAACATAAACATTAACATATTAACTTTAATATTAACATAAACATTAACATATTAACATTAATATTAACATAAACATTAACACATTAACTTTAATATTAACATAAACATTAACGTATTAATATTAACCTCCACATCTCTAAACATCAGTGACAAACAAATTAGGGCTGCAACTAACAAAGATTTTTTCGATTAATCGGATGGGGGCGGGGCAAACTTTCAGTACCTTTTTTTGTTTATTTAAAATAAAATCCATAAACTGAGTGTTACAAATATAAACTTCAGACTAAAACTTTACACAACTGTTCATACAAACCAGAAAACAACCCAACACACACACATATGGTGACAATAAACTTAAACTAAACCTTTTAATCAGCGTGGAGCAGTTTCCCCGCCCCTTACACACAGCGGACCATCGTGGATATAAACATAACCGTGTGCTCGTGCATCAGTTTGATCTCCGCGGTGTTTAATATGCTCCCTGTCTTAGAAGACGTTCTTCCTCAGTCACGTGACGATTTCTCCTGTTGGGAATAAAAGGTAACGCTGACAGAAAGTAAACTGAAGAAAGTCATTGTCGGTGACTCTGGGTGTCTGCTAATGCTAGCGTGCGTATGCC
>NC_071278.1:587511-622511 GCF_023375685.1 Ictalurus furcatus
GGACTTTTTTATTTGTCTTCTTTTACAGGAGGCGTATTCTGGCATATTGTAGTGTTTGTATCCTGTTAAAAAGTCTGGCTGCTTTCTCCTGGTGTTAAATGAATCAGCACAGCCTTATTATATAAATACTTACATTATCTAATATCACCTTCAGTTCAGTTACATATTTCTGTTCCTGTAAGCATAGAAATCTGCTCTAGAGTTCACTAAAAATTCCATTTAAGACGTGTTTCTTCAGGTAACTAATAAACGCTAATCTTGAACTGAACTGCATGAATATCCTGGAGTGTAGTTCCAGTCCGGTTTGGGTTTATGTTTGTGGAAGGTTCTGTATCTATACCTGAAACTGAAAGTACGCCATCACAGAAAGTTCTGGAGTGTCTCGCCGTACACACGTCAGTAATGAAACAGTCTTTATATTCTAACAGCGATAATGACACTCCTGTTCGGTGCAGCGGGAAAGTGCTCGCCCTCTTCTGGGGACCGCGTGTTCGGGTCCTGACGCCGCCGCGCCACGCAGGCTCACGCTCCCGTCGGTGACGTCGTAGAGGTTTGTGAGGTGCTCGTGTATGTGGAAGAGGGCAGATAGCGCTTTCCTCTGAGCGTGTGACTGCCCTGTGATGCAGCAGTTTGAGTAGATGCCGTCCTTGGCTTCGTGTCTCAGTTGCTAGCTGCTGTGTGATGGGAAGGACTGACATCTCTGAACAAGTTATAAGCTACTCATAGTTTGAATTTGTTAAGCTACAGTCAAGCTACTATTTAAAAAAAAAAGTAGCTAACTACACTGAAGCTAATTAAAAATCAACACGTTTGATATGTCATGATTGTGAATCCGCTTATGATTAATAGTGTATGATTCTGCATAAAGGACTTAAACACAGTTTAACGATAATTCAGAACAATTATGAATTTATAATGTGCATGTTAGGCTACTCATCAGTTTACCACGACAATCGCGTTCGCCTGTATCCGCATATCTGTCCTGTAATCTAATCGAAGTGTTGGGCCGAGTATTTTAATCTTTGGTTTGAAAAGATTACAAATAAAGGTGTAAGATTTATTCTTCGCTTTCTTAAGGTGCAGGAACTTGGAGGAGTACGGCCACGGGTAACTGGTTTTCTCGTTATCCGAATCGGTCGCCATCTCCCGCTCCACCGTGGATAATAAGGATGAGTCGTGTGCTGAACTTTATAACCCATTCTTCTGATAAGCCAATGATCACACATGCAACCATGAATTATTATTTTTATTTATTTATGTTTTTTTGTTTTTTTTTTACCACTGATTCATGAATAAATCATGGAAATAATAATAAATAAGTTAAGACAGGAACTTTTTCTCTTGCTGTGCCCTTAAACCAGATGTTGAGAAATACAATCAGACTGCTGTATTCAGAACATAAAATAAACCCCTCGGCACACACTGATAAAATAATTCTATACGTTGATTTGATTTTATTTGTAAGTAAATGTAAACATTGTGTTGTGTTGCCTATTAAAAACAACATGCCAGTAATATTGTTCGTATCAGAGAATAAACTCCAGTGTTCATTTATTATGGTATCATTTCCCCGCCCCATACAGCACATAACTAACTGTGATTGGTCGCTTTCCGTGTTCATCAGATAGTCACTTCCTGTCCGTGTGAGCTACGGTGAGGCGAGTAATTCCTATCAGCACCGCAGGTGTGCAGGGAAGAGCGCCGTTATAACCAGACAAAAACTTTCAAATGTAGTTCAGTTAGTAGCATCACCACATTTAGTTAACTTCTCCACAACGCTGGTCAAGACTGAATTGCAGAGGAAATGGAGGGTTGGATAAATAAAATAAATTGTAAAATCAGCTGTGTCTTTGTTCAATATGTTCAACATTTGTGCTGAAAGCCACAAATATTGAGTATAGTTTTAATAACAAAAGCTACTGAATACGAAATGAAGGTAGGTTATGATGAGAGGATCTTTTATGAGTCCCTCATGTGGAACTCAAGGCTCTTCTCTGTCCTGCACCCAGGTGCTGAATGAACGTCCCCCTGACTGTCTTCAAACAAACAGAGACTACAGGCCTACCTCTTCACCAAGCACTTAAAATAGCATGTTAGCATTGTTTATCTTTTATTGCTTGTCTTCTGTTTTCTTTTTCATGTTTTCAGGGCTTTAGACTGATGGTCCTGTTAGTCCCTGATGGAGTGGACTAGCGCGAGGGTGTGTTTATGATCGAGTGAAATGCTGTAAACTTAAATTAAAGTTTTACAGCAGCATGAGAGTAACAATGCATGCTGGTGTTGTGCTAAAATAGATCGGTATTTGGAGCTATAAATGATTCCCTCTATCTTAGGGCCACAGTCCCCACTGATGAGAAGCAGCTCCATAATAAGATGCTGCCACCACCATGCTTCACCTTGGGTATGGGGGTTCTTTAGGTGATAAGCTGTCTTGTTTTTGAGCCAAATGTATCTATCAGATCAGAACACATTTTGCCACATGGTTTGGGCTGATTTAGTTGAGTTTGGATGTTTTTTGTGAGACAGGGCTTAGTCTAGCCTCCCTACCCCATGGCCCAGACATATTTCTGAAGAATGCGAGAGATTGTTGTCACATGCAGAGGGTAATCAGCACTTGTCAGATGTTCCTGCAGCTCCTTTAATGTTTCTGTAGGTCTCTTGGCAGCCTCCCTGGTAAGTTTTCTTCTTGTCAATTCATCGGTTTTGGAGGGACGTCACTACGGTGCTCCATTTTCTCTTTGTTCATGATGGCCTTCAGAGTGTTCCATGAGATCCTGTACATGCTCTGTAAGCTCTTCTGCTTCAGCAGTCGGATGAAACCAACAAGATGTGAAGAAACTCCTACAGAAACAGCTGTTCTTTATTTGGGGTTAATCAGAATCACCTCGTTGACAGCTGTATGATAATTACTCTTAAACATGAAATTGAACATGATTGGTTCATTCTGAACACAGCCACATGATCTGATTTAATATGGTGTTTTTCACTTGAATTTTGCTGGTTACTATATCACATGATACCTGTCTGTCTATCTATCTATCTCTGTCTACCCATCTATCTCTGTCTATATGTCTTTAAGGAGGGGGAGAACACAAACTCTCCTGTTGCGTACCGGGTGGAGCCCCGCCCCCACCTCGGCTACTCAGACTCCATCTCTATTATGTTAATCCCAGCATACACACCGCTCATCAGACTCTCCAAACTGGTTCTGAATCAGGTGAAAACCTGGCCTGCAGGAGCCATCTCTGCTCTTCAGGTCTGTTTTGAGGACACTGACTGGGACATCTTGACATGACTGGCACACTGAGGCTGCAAATGATGGTGACTCCACCAAATTGGAGGAATACACGGCATCAGTGACCAGCTACATCAGCAAGTGCACTGTCTCCAAGACCATTACTACACGCTCCAAGCAGAAGCCGTGGATGACTGCAAAGGTGCGTGTTCTGCTGAGCACCCGTGACAAGGCGACCCTAAGGACAGCGAGGGCTAAACTGCGCCAGGGCCATCAGAGGGGCAAGGTGCGCACACGCCAAGAAAATCCACAGTCACTTCATGGACAGTGGTGACACATGACTCATGTGGCAGGACATTCAGGCCATCAGCAACTACAGGACAACATCACCCGCCTGTGACAGAGATGCGTCCTTCCAGATGCGCTGAACAACTCCCATGCTAGGTTTGAGGTGCAGGATGATGTGGTGGCGAGGAAGACCACCTCTCCTACCAACGACCAGATGCTCTGTCTAACAACGGCTGATGTGAGGAAAACTCTACGCAAGTCAACCCATGGAGAGCTACTGGACCAGACGACATTCCTGGCAGAGTGCTCAGAGGATGTACAGACCAGCTGCTGGATGTTCTCACTGACATCTTCAACATCTCCCTGAGCAGCGCCATCATTACAACGTGCTTCAAGGCCAGCACCATTGTCCCCGTGCCAAACAAGTTTTCAGTGTCCTGCACCAACGACTGCCATCCAGTCGCACTCACACCCATCATCATGAAGTGCTTCCAGAGGCTCGTCACGAGGTACATCAACACCCTGCTGCCCCCTCACTGGACCCCCTGCAGTTCACGTATCGTCCCAACCGCTCAACAGCTCTGTCTGTCTATCTATCTATCTATCTATTTGTCTATCTATTTATATGTCTGTCTGTATATCTGTCTGTCTGTATATCTATCTATCTATCTATCTGTCTGTATATGTATGTATGTGTGTATGTATGTATGTGTGTGTGTGTGTATGTATGTATGTATGTGTGTGTGTATGTATGTATGTGTGTATGTATGTGTGTATGTATGTGTGTGTATGTATGTATGTGTGTATGTATGTGTATATGTATGTGTGTGTATGTATGTGTGTATGTATGTATGTGTGTGTGTATGTATATATGTATGTCTGTATGTATGTGTGTGTATGTATGTATGTAAAGAGCCAGTTTAATTTGTATTTAGTTTTCAGTAAATTATTCAGGGAATGAATGAACGCTTAAAAAAAGGAAACGCTGCGGAAGGGGTGGGATGATTTATGGCTGTGATTTTAGTGCGCATGCGCCAGCTGTGACGTTGTTCAGCGGAAGTCGCACCAGCGCGCGCGGCCCTACTTTTCCCCCCCACCCCATACCCCCCTCTTGCGACAACACACACACACACACAGGCAGCAGCTGCTACAGGAGCGGAGCCGGGAGGAGCGAGCAGTCCGCAAAACCCAAAAAACTTCAACACAGACCAGTTGGAGGATTTTAGGGTTTTGTCAGCGTGCGGCGTTAGCCTTCTAGATCTTATCTTTTTGCGCACTTTTTGGTGTAACGACACCGCCGGAAATACAAATATATACATATAAAAAAGCAGAGTTGTGTGCGCGGTAAATCGTAAACTAGCTGTTAGCGTTAGCATTTAGCGTTATCGTTAGCTTAGCCGAGCAGCACCGCAGCGTACCGGGGGACAGAATGGAGCTGATAACAATCCTCGAAAAAACCGTCTCTCCAGGTGACTGCACCGTTCACACGATGACCCGCGTTGTGTTTGTGCTGTGTTTCTGCGCCTCAGTGCGCACCGTGTGCTTTCCCGCTCTCTCTCCGCTAGCGTGTTAGCTTCGAAAAGTTAAGAGTGAGAGGGAGGGGTGCGCGTGCCGAGGCCTGCGCGAGCACAGCGCAGTAGCGGCGCGTGAACCCCGTGTGTTAGCATGGTTAGCATCTTAAAGAGGGAAAAAATCCCTCACGGGTGGATCGTGTGGCGGGAAAACGGGGAGTTTACCGGGCTGAGGTGCGGAGATGAGGGGAATACGGAGGGACAGGAGAGTCGGTGTGGAGGAGGAAGCGAAGTTTACCGGTTCACCGGGCGGCCATCACCTCTCTCTCTCTCCCTCCCTCTCTCTCTCTCTCACACGCCTTTAGCATTCATGCTAACTCAGCTTCATTTCCGCCTCTCCCTCATTCTTTCACATGCACTCTCTCCCTCTCTTTATATCTTTATTTACATTTATCTCTACATTATTATCGCCCTGTTTGCTTTATAACTCTGTATTAATTACCACAGAACTGATTTAATAACCAGATCTAATGTTAAGTCTTCTGATTGTGAGTGAGCGTGGAGTATTATTTTAAATATATATTCATCTTAACCTTGACACGAGTTGATTAAAGTGCAGCGAATAATCACTTTAAAGATGTAGATGATGATGATAAAATGTTCAGTTTGTCACCGTTTTGTGCATTGAGATGAAATCTGAGCTAACTTCCCAGCTTGAGTTAATTTGTAAAAGCATATAATAAATTGGTTTAATTAGTTAGTGTGTGTGTGTGAGTGCTTAATGATCGGATTTAATAGTTGAATAAATTTAAAGTGCGGTGTTTTTATTATTATTATTATTAATAAGGAAGTCATCCCGTTTATTTAACAGGATATACCTTTCACACTAGCGATGTGCAACACGTTTATTTTGCGTTGTAAGGAGATGTACATGTGTGGAAATGTTTTCATTTATGATAATTAGCCGACTTCAAACTTCTTTAGCTTGATGCTAGCGAGTTAGCATGCTAGCATCACACCCCGTTGTTGCTAACTTTGCTGTGCATGTTTGCTCCATGTCGGCTTTATTAATGAATATATTTCTGATCGAAGTTCTCTTTTCTCTTTTTGTGTGTGTGTGTGTGTGTTCTGGTAGACCGGAATGAGCTGGAGGCGGCGCAGAAGTTTTTGGAGCAAGCTGCCATTGAGAATTTGGTAAGTTTTGTCCCCCCAGGAGCTAGCCGAGTGGAGCTGCGCACTTCACTTTCAACTCTGCCGCCACGCTTAGCTTAGAGCTGTTCGCTTAGCATGGCTTAGGTCTGCTAGCTTAGCTTAGCTTTCTCACAGTGCCGTTCCGAATGGATTGAAACCCGGATGCGGTTCGGTTTTGATGCGTTAGCGAAATGTTTACGCTTCAGGTGTGTGTGTGTGGGGGGGGGGGGGGGTAAATAATTAAATTTCTCTCACACACACCCCAACATCTGGTGCAGTCTTGAAGAGGATTACACACAGGCTGTGCCGTTATTAGGTCTGGGTTGATCTCATGTGAAGGTGTGTTCACACCCTTTAGTCTGTTTATCCAGTCTGAATTAAACTCAAACTGCACTAATGTAAACAGCACACAATAAATAAACCCGGTGTGGCTTCCCCCTAAACATCCCCTAAAACTAACTGCTGAGGAGTGTGTGTAGAATTCACCCGCGCATGGCGTACAGTGTCAGTGCTATGTAAATGATTAGATCATTATATTAATAATTGGTCTAAAATGTTTTGTCATGCCGTGTTTTTGTGAGTCGGTTTGAGAGTCGATTCAGAGTCAAGTCACTTTTTCTCGCCGTGGGAGAGTTCACTTGGGAGTGGAACGGGACCCCTGCTCACTCATGTTCTCAGAACCTGCCTGGGTTCTGTTCAGACACGTTCAGACTCTCTTTGCATTTCTAATGAGCTTAAATGTCACAGATGTTAGCTGAGCAGTGAACTGGCTCGTTATCCACTAATCTCAGACGTGATTGATTCACACCTACGAGTTTTAGCGACCTCGCTAACCGAGCTCATTTGTAGCTCCGCCCAAGAATCAGTGTTATGCAGGAAGATTGAGACGGTGTTGGTTAATTCGAGTGGATGAGATTTTGTTATAAATCGCGTTAAGCTTCCTGGAGGAGTTTAGACCTGTGTAATGAGCTGTGTTAATCTATGATACCAGGTTCTACTAGCTCTGTCTGTGTGTCTAATATCTACAGCTGCAACAATTAATCCATTATATAAATAACGCTTGGTCACAGTCCTAGTAATATTGAATCTGAAAACTACTTTTCTCACTTTCGTGTTTCTCACTTCATATGAATACAGACGATTTATCTCACATTTCCGTATCGGACTATAATTCCTGTACGCTGTTATTTACCGTGTGCTGGTGTGAGGCTTGCTTCGTATCCTCAGGTGAGAGTCATTAGTTTGCTGTGTCTGTGTGTCTGATCTGCCCTTTGACCTCTTCCCTACAGCCTACGTTCCTGGTGGAGCTGTCGAAAGTGTTGGCGAACCCTGGGAACACACAGGTGGCCCGAGTCGCCGCCGGCCTGCAGGTGAAGAACTCTCTCACGTCTAAGGACCCGGACGTGAAAGCGCAGTATCAGCAGAGATGGCTGGCCATCGACGCCAACGCTCGCCGCGAGATCAAGAACTACGTAAGGAAGCACCTTGTGTTCACAAAACACGTGCCGTGACACAGCATACATGACTGTGCTCCGGTTATTAACTTTTGAAGATCAAAGCAGATATGAGGGTGGACTAGGGTCATGTAGCCCTTAGGTCGCGTAGGGGCCACTCTGACACTTTTTATTTATTTATATATAAACACAATATGTTGAATTTTTAAGAAGCAGGTCAGAAAGCAGTGTACAGTGTGTCCCATAAATCCTGCAGCATAGGAGAAAATGATCAAAACAGCACAACAAAAGCTTTTATTTGCAGATCTTGATCTACCTTTTGTCCAGTTTTTGTTCTAACTTGCGCTAATGCATCATGGTCTTCAAAAGAAAAAGACTCTACGTTAACCTATGTCTTGTGCTGTATTTATGGGCCACCCTGTATAACGCTGTATTTCCCTCCTCAGGTGCTACAGACTCTGGGTACGGAGACGTACAGGCCGAGCTCCGCCTCTCAGTGCGTGGCCGGTATTGCGTGTGCTGAGATCCCTGTCAGTCAGTGGCCTGAGCTCATTCCTCAGCTGGTGGCCAATGTCACTGACCCCAGCAGCACCGAACACATGAAGGAGTCCACGCTGGAGGCCATCGGATACATCTGTCAGGACATCGTGAGTCTCCTTTACCTTCACCACCACCTTCTGACCAATCACAGTACAAAATTCCAGAACTGCACTGTTGAGTAATACGTATTTGTGTGTGTGTGTGTTTAGGATCCAGAGCAGCTCCAGGACAGCGCTAATCAGATTCTGACGGCCATCATACAGGGCATGAGGAAAGAGGAGCCGAGCAACAACGTCAAATTAGCAGCCACCAACGCTCTGCTCAACTCTCTGGAGTTCACTAAAGCCAACTTCGACAAGGAGGTACTCCCACACACACACGGAGTGTAACCATACCAAAGGACATATGAGATCAGTTTGTCAGTAGTGAATAACCCCCAGCAATGCTTAGTCAGTGGGATTAATCATGTTTTTTGTTATTATTGAGATTATTATTATCATTATTATTGCAGTGTGTTTCCTCCATAAGCACAAAATGGAGGGCTGTGATAAAAGTACAGCTTAAAAATGAAAATAGTGTAATTCGTACTCCATTTTACTCGCATTGCACTGGAATGACTCATGCTATAAGGTGTGTGTGTGTGAGAGAGAGAGTGAGTTAAAACGCACATACAGGTACAGTGGAGAAGAGTGATGAGAAATAGGGCTGGGTAATATGATGTATCATGATGATGAATTACACTTTAGGGATTCATTACATTTTTCTGTTACACACACTGATTGAGCAGCAGTTTATTTCCTAAAAATGTTAGTCGTTATTGTTGTAGATATAGAAATATAATTGTATTTATTTTAGTTTTGTTAATACAGGGTCACTCCATGAAAACTGCAGCCAGACTATGACATGAGGGTAAATTCCAGAAAATGGAATTGTGAAGAACACACACACCTTCAAGCTGTTCTTACCATCAGACATAATGTCCTGTGGGTCAAGAGAACATCTCCACTCAGACATGAGTTACCAGGCATCACGTCTAACAAGGACACGAGAATAACAGTGCTTTTATCAATACAAATTCTACTGAAATCAAGCCAATAAATAACTAACATAAGTCTGAAAATAATCGGTGATTCGGACGATCTCACGATCTGTTAACTCGAATACATCTAGATAACTCTAATCTATTTTGGATCCGATCTAAAAGAAGAGATCAAGATCAGTAATGTTACCTTAACAATAAGTTATTTTAGTTATGAGAGAGTTTATATATAAATTGAGAGCGGTCACTAAACCCTGCAGGAACAGTGGAGAGGTGTAACGCGGTGTAACTCACCTGGACACGAAAATGTTGATTTAATATTTAATCTCATGTTCTGAACAGCCGTCTGGGGCTGTTCAGAAAACAGAAGTATTCAGTAGCCCCTGTACTAATATAGGAAGACTTTTATTACGGTGAAGGGTCGGAATTAAATCTATAAATAATGACTTTACTATGTAAAGGGAAGGAATGTCACAATTTCCCACACTAATTAACGGGGAGAATTTAGAAAGATGTTTTTACAGTAGTTAGGAACATCTTGAAATGATCTCAAGATGTAACACCTCACATTAATCATGATTTAACAATAGATTAATGTTTCATAAATATATATTATAATAGGAAACGTGTGAAATGTAAAGCATATTGTGACATTTTATGATATTGCGATTATGATCACATCACCCAACCCTAGTGATCAGTAACTCTTTATATTTAAAATTCTGCTTCGTATATGTTATGAGGAAATATTAATTTTCTTCTCTCTCTCTCTCTATAGACGGAAAGACATTTCATCATGCAGGTGGTTTGTGAAGCCACACAGTGTCCAGACACCAGGGTGAGTTTATTAAACCTTGGTGTTGAGTCTGTACAGAACAGTGGTGTATATGGGATGAGTAACCCGTGTGTGTGTGTGTTTCAGGTCAGGGTGGCTGCATTACAGAACCTGGTGAAGATCATGTCCTTGTATTATCAGTACATGGAGACGTACATGGGGCCTGCGCTGTTCGCAGTGAGTATTCATTCAGGGCTATGTCCCAAACCAAGGGGGTCTGATACCATCTGTATCTGTACTTCAGTACATACTCATCTGGATACTGAATTTATAAACTGGAGAAATTAATCTTGTCCATGCCTACATGTGGAGTGTTAATGATCTCTGCGTGTGTAAATGAGCAACACTCTATCAGACTCGGATGTGCTTATGCGAGTGAGCTAATGAATATTCATGATTGGTGGGTGGTCTTGGAGTTGGAGAAAAAGAGAAGCATGATGTTTAGAGAGAGATTGTTACTGTAGTCATGTCACTCCTGATGCCTCTGTCTGTGTGTCCCCCCCCCCACCTGCCGTGGTGTGTTTAGATCACAATTGAAGCCATGAAGAGTGACATTGATGAAGTTGCTCTGCAGGGAATTGAGTTCTGGTCCAACGTGTGTGATGAGGAGATGGACCTGGCCATCGAAGCCACGGAGGTAAGGCCAACTTTCTGCCTTTTATATAATAAAGATTAAAGATTTGACCTGTATTGAAGATTTTTAAAAGCAGGATTTTGATTTGGATTCAAAGTCTCCATCAACACTAAGGACATTATTACCATAGCAACGTTTTGGTTCAGTACTCATCAATGGTGTTCGGTTAGCTTTGTAATGACCAGTCTGTACTGATTCATTATTTATTATCGTATTTATTATGAAGTAATGAACAGTTTGCTGAGAGTGCTCTGTGTGTGTGTGGGTGTGTGGGTATAAAGCTACACACACATGATTCCTTGTGCTCTCGGTATAACTGTGGATAATGTATCTGTGGTGTGTTACCCTTTATCTGTTTGTTTGTTTTTTTTAAATAAATTGTCTAAGGCATCGGAGCAGGGCCGGCCGCCGGAGCACACCAGCAAGTTCTACGCTAAAGGAGCTCTGCAGTACCTGGTGCCCATTCTCACACAGACTCTCACTAAGCAGGTGTGCTACACTCACTGTGTGTGTGTGTGTGTGTGTGTGTGTGTGTGTGTGTGTGTGTTTAAGCACTACATATGGTATTGAACACTTAATTACCCAGATTAACTTAACAATGCAGTTACATGGGCTGCTAATAATAAAGATTGCTAGGTTGGTAATACACTGTGCGAGTCTAGTGGTTTAGTGAGGTTAATAATGAAATTATTGCTAATAGATTAAGAATGTTTTTAATGACTTGACTAATCTTGATTTGGTAGATAAATACTGAAGTTGTTACATGTTTAATATATGGCAGTGTAAATGACGTGTGTGTGAGCAGGACGAGAATGATGACGATGACGACTGGAACCCGTGTAAAGCGGCCGGCGTGTGTCTCATGCTCCTGGCCACGTGCTGCGAGGACGACGTTGTTCCTCACGTCCTCCCCTTCATCAAAGAGCACATCAAACACCCGGACTGGCGCTACAGGGACGCTTCCGTCATGGCGTTCGGCTCCATCCTGGAAGGACCTGAGCTTAACCAGCTGAAACCGCTAGTCATCCAGGCGAGTACACCAGTCTATTCTTATTCCCCTGACCATGCCCAGGAAAGCTTTGTGTTGACGTGTGTGTATGTGTGTAGGCCATGCCCACCCTGATCGAGCTGATGAAGGATCCCAGTGTGGTAGTGAGGGACACCACGGCGTGGACGGTGGGACGAATCTGTGATCTGCTGCCCGAAGCTGCCATTAACGAGCTGTACCTGAATCCTCTGCTGCAGTGCCTCATCGAGGGGTTAGGGGCCGAACCGCGTGTTGCCTCCAACGTCTGCTGGGTAAAATTTTATTAAAAGTCCTTATTGGTAACACTGTTGGTTACACAGCTGTGTGATTACCTGTAACTGTAGTTTAATAGTTTACAACATTATTAATCCCACATTTTATTTCTGTAATTACCTTTGACATGTCTGATGGCTCTTTTAACCTCCTTGTTGATCTATTCCTCTGGTCCCTGATAGGAATACCCTTTATATTTAATATTAAGATTATTTATTACCCGGGGATTATTAGGAAGCGTGGTCAGACTTTAGTAGGTGTACGAGAGTCAACAGTAAAGGTAGCGTACATGTAGTTATCTCCCTCGACCTGGTTAGCTGATGGAAGTGGTCCGGTTGTGTTCAGGCGTTCTCCAGTCTGGCTGAAGCTGCGTATGAAGCCACTGACGCTGCCGAAGATCAGGAGGAACCCAGCACCTACTGCCTCTCCTCTTCGTTTGAACTCATCGTACAGAAACTTCTGGAAACAACAGACAGGTAGGCTCCAGTCACGGGTCTGTAGAGGGGTTGAAAACTGAACTTATATCCTTTCTATTACTGTCTGTTCTGTCTCTTTCAACGTCTGCCTTTGTCTCCTTTTCTTTTTCTATTTCCTTTTCTGCCTGTCTCTCTTCTTCTTTCTGTTCTCTTCATGTCATTTTCATTCCTCCGTCACTAGGTTGATGTTTTCGTGTTGTCTGTGCGTTTGAGGTATATTAAGAGTATGTGAGGAATACGCGTTAGTAACGAGAAGGACGAGGCTACATCTGCATTGGCGTAGACTTTCAGTATACGTTTGTGTGACAGGCCGGACGGACACCAGAACAACCTGCGCAGCGCGGCGTACGAGGCTCTGATGGAGATAGTGAAGAACAGCGCTAAAGACTGTTACCCTGCAGTGCAGAAAACCACACTGGTCATCATGGAGCGCCTGCAGCAGGTTCTGCAGATGGAGGTCAGTCATTCATCACTAAAAGATGGCTGTTGTATCAAGGAACTTGTCTCCTCGCTAAGTTGCTAATCTCTCTCTCTCCCCCTGTTTCAGTCTCACATCCAGAGCACTTCAGACCGAATCCAGTTTAACGATCTCCAGTCTCTGCTCTGTGCCACACTGCAGGTCTGTTCACACTGCTCAATACACACTACGCTGTGTACATTACATCTTATTATTCACCCAGACACCGCGTTGTCCTGGAGGGTCCTTTAGTGTGAAACGAAAATGCAGCATACGACATCTTTGACCACATGATCTCGATTCAGCTTTCCGCGCAGTTCGATTCGGCGTCGGTTTAATCTCCGTTTGTTTGGTGTGAACAATGAGCGTAGAGACGATTTACCACATGACCTCACACACCTGAAGTACTGGTTATTAGCCTGCCCAGAGGCTTCATGGAGGGAGGAGGTTAAGTTAAACACTTCAGAAAACATTACAAGATGCCATCATTGCTAATGTTAACTAAACAACGTGTGCGGATAAATCCATGCGTTGGTATAAATGAAAGTGGGGTGATGAGTAGAATCGTGTTAAGAATAAAAGCTTCACGTGTGATGTGCAGTGAGGATTTGATCCCAGTTTATTAGTCTTACTTCAGTAATCATTTAATCTTAAATACGCTTCTCTGTTCCTCCTGTCCTCGTTTCCCCATTTCTTGCATCTTTTCTTGGCTTCCTTAGGGGGCGGGGCTAAGATGTGAGGGAAGGAAACGAGGAGGTTCGGTTACAGAAATGAGAAACACCTCGAGTGTCTGTGGTTTAATATTTGCACAAAATAAATTTGTGTGAAATCTGTAAACAAGTTTAGATTACGACGAGGCTAGGGAAAAATAAAAAATTAAATGCACCCTTTACACAGCATGTAAACCTTACATTCTGCACTTGTTTGTTCTCTCTCTCTAGAATGTTCTGCGGAAGGTGCAGCACCAGGATGCTCTGCAGATCTCCGACGTGGTCATGGCGTCTCTCCTGCGCATGTTTCAGAGCACAGCCGGCTCTGGCGGGGTGCAGGAGGACGCCCTCATGGCTGTTAGCACTCTAGTAGAAGGTAGATTATTTATTTATATTTTTTTACCAGATGTCTCTGTACAGTGATAGTTGTGTTCATCTGGTTTGATGCATATATACACCAACAGTGACGCGGCATGCTTTGGGACGCGGCCCAGTGACTGTCAGAGTTGCAAGTCTTTATTTACCCTCGACCGACTCTTTATCTATGCCAACTCGAAGCTCGAGCGACTTTTATTTAGTCAAACAGGCCTTGGGTTCTGTCCCAAATTGCATCTTATCTTACATAATGAGTAAGAGTTGGTGTACTAGTTAGTTTTGTAGTATGGGGATTTGAGAAACAGCCAATAATAATGACCAAGAAATCCCAGCAAGCTACAGCAAACAGTGCCTGTTAAGTCATGTGAACTACCACTTAGGTGTGCAGAGTGGGATACGGCTCATGTCTTTATCCGAGTCTGGTACGGATATAACGTATGTGTAGTCACACTTGTCCTAATTGTGGACAATCTAGTGCCCTAGATTTCCCCATTATAGCCTTTCAATAAGTCAGTGACTCATGTTAAAGCTGCATGTCAGTTTGAGCTGTTAAAACTCTAGTGATCCTGTGTGTGTGTGTGTGTGTGTGTGTGTGTGTGTGTAGTTTTGGGCAGTGACTTCCTGAAATACATGGAAGCCTTCAAACCATTCCTGGTTATTGGACTGAAGAACTATCAAGAATATCAGGTACATGCAGTTTCTCCTACATTTACATTTATTCATTTAGTAGAGGAAATACACACAGTGATGTATCAAGTGGAGAACAGTACTTGTAGTGCTACCGTGCAAGATTTCTAATGTACAGTCTCTTCCCAGATAAAGCAGGTATGGTAAGCGTAGGCAGTAGGAGTGGTACAGTGATGCAGCAGAACAGGAATATGTCCTCTTTCTGTTCTTTCACCTGTAAACCTTTCACGTTTGTACACACTGATCATGCCTGTGAGTGTAATAAATTAGAAGGAATTTTAGATTGATTTGGCTGTTGCTTCCAGAGTGGTGGGTCCAGTAAAACTCCGTCATCTGTCTCTCTCTGCTTTTCAACATGTAGGAGTAGACATTTCCACTGATGACAAATGCTCCTAATTGTTGGTTTCTAATAAAACCATAAACAAATAATGTAATACAAACACTTTAACATGTCTTAAATCGTGCATCTGATATCAGCTTTAACAAATACAATAAATATGTAGGATCAAAGAAAACTAAATATAACTAGAATTCAAAGCATGCAAAATATCAAACAAGCAAAAGAAACTTACACTGACTATGTTTACATAGACAGCAGTAATCATAGTGACCTTATTCTGGTCTTCGTTATGGGACCGTATACAGTCTGGGGTGTTTTTAATTTTATGAACGCTTCAAGTGCTTTTATTTTGTCGTGCTGTACGTGTAAATAGACGACTGCTTGAAGCCGTGGGCTGCGTCTCAAACCGCGTACTTGAACCACGTACTTGCACGCTATATACTAACTGAAATACATGTATTTCTCCTACTATACAGCAGGTAAGCATGCGGTTGGGGCGCAGCCGTGCTCTCTTGTTTGCCGTAAAACGGTTGAGCGCTGCCGTGTGTGTGTGCGTGTCCTGTCACAAAATGCGGTGAAAACTCTCACACGGCGTTAATAGTGTGATTAAGGTGTGTACATGTCTGTAATACACGTCGATAATGCGACTCAAACAGGAATACTCCACACTTCTTAATTCAACTTTTTTACATCGCGTATGACTTTAATCGGATTAAGGTCCTCAATAATCACTGTTTACATGCTAGTTTCTTAATCAGAGTAACGTCTTAATCAGGTTCATATCAGATTATTGCTGTCCATGTAAACGCACTGACTGTCAACTACTCAACAGTTCCACACAGGCCATGTCTGGCTTCTTGCATCCGAACACTGAAACTAGGGCTTAATTAGTAAGAAGCCACCATGTTCTCATTAAAATTTGGCCAGCCAATCAAATCACATGTTGGTAGCAGAATATTCTACAGTGTGTGTGTGACGACAGTTCCTCCCACTGCTGTGGAGTTTGGTGTGTTGGGATTTCAGGTCGTTGCAGATTAAAGCGAGTCCGTCTAAACCCCGTGTGTGTGTGTGTGTGTGTGTGTGTACACTCCAGGTACTGACAGGGCTCCACACTGTTTTACATTTTAAAAAGGGCTTCGAGTGTTCTCGGTGGTTAAACATTTTAGTGTGTGTGTAGGTGTGTCTGGCGGCTGTTGGTCTGGTGTGTGACCTGTGTCGAGCCCTGATGGCCAACATTCTGCCTTACTGTGATGAAATCATGCAGCTGCTGCTGGAGAACCTGGGCGTGAGTATTACACCTGTGTAACGCACCTTCGTAGACTCCATAGGTGGTTCAGTGTGGCTGTGTCACAAATTGCATACAAGTATAGTGTGTTATAAGCATGTAACCTGTAATGTACAGTTTTGACGTGTGTGTGTAGAATGAGAACGTGCACCGGTCGGTGAAGCCGCAGATCCTCTCGGTGTTCGGTGACATCGCTCTGGCCATCGGAGGGGAGTTTAAGAAATATCTGGAGGTGGTTTTGGACACGCTGCAGCAGGCGTCTCAAGCACAAGTGGACAAGGTAGCGCACTAACACTACTGTACAATTAGGACACTGCCTCTGATCTTTAAGTTTAACATCTGAAGTTGAGAAATTGGCTTTATTCCTTTTATAACAGCAATTTACAAACGTTTATAATTTTATTGATTTTATTTATTGAAGAATGATCATTATTATAGAAACAATAACGTATCAGAACGAGCGTGTTAACATAAACCTGCGCTGCTGTGATGGAGAATTAATCAACACCTCGGTGTGACGACAGTTCCTCCCACTGCTGTGGAGTTTGGTGTGTTGGGATTTTAGGTCGTCACAGATTAAAGTGAGTCCGTCTAAACCCTGTGTGTGTGTACACTCTGGGTACTGACTGGACTCCACACTGTTTATTAGATCATCATAAAGTTCTTGTTTATTCTGTGTACGCTTGAAATATTAGTGGTGTTTAGTTTTCTCTGGATTATTGCTGCACTTCTGATTACCTTTTTGCGCGTGCCCCCCCCCGAATGGTCCCTGGTTTACAGTCGGACTACGACATGGTGGATTATTTGAACGAGCTGCGTGAGGGCTGTCTGGAGGCGTACACAGGGATCATTCAGGGCCTCAAAGGAGACCAGGAGAATGTTCATCGTGAGTTCACTACACACTCACTCACTCAGACACTTTGTGCTGACACTGAGAGTTTGGATTGTAATGGCTGTGTGTGTTTTAGCGGACGTGATGCTGGTGCAGCCGCGTGTGGAGTTCATCCTGTCCTTCATCCACCACATTGCTGAGGATGAGGATCACTCTGATGGAGTAGTGGCCAACGCTGTCGGACTCATCGGGTAAAGCTCCTTCTCTCAGCATACACTTTATGGGCTGTGTCCTAAACCACACAGCCACACTATGTAGTCCATGGTGCAGCCTGTTTAGCTAGCTGCAGTGTTTACACATTATTCCTTTGTGTATGTTGACCCCCTCCGATTGACTTTTTGTCCCTCATATTGTCTCAGGTTAAATATATTGCTGTGTGTGTGTGTGTGTGTGTAGTGACCTGTGTACGACGTTCGGTAAGGACGTGATGAAGCTGGTGGAGGTTCGTCCTCAGATTAACGACCTTCTCACTGAGGGACGACGATCCAAGACCACTAAAACCAAAACCCTGGCCACGTGGGCCACCAAGGAGCTCCGCAAGCTCAAGAGTCAGGCCTGGTGAGTGACTGCTTCTTTTTATTTTATAAACCTCCATCACTCTCTTCCTGTACTGATCCCTCAGATGTCTTCTTCCTTACAATAAACACTTGCTCAATAGTATTTACCCCTCCCCTTTTCCTTGTTGCGTTTCAGATCCATCATCGCAGAGGGGAACGTTAACACACCGTGAGAGAAGCGGCCGAGTGGAGTTGTGTGTTTTTGGCACGCGTGAATGGGAGCAGAAGAGTGTGTGTGTGTGTGTGCGCTGAGCTGAGTGTCTGAGAGTGAGTGAGCGAGCGAGTGAACGAGTGAGCGTGACGAATGAGATCACACCACCTTCTGAGTGAAGATTCCAGCAGTCGAAAAGGAAGAAGGCTGATCAATAAATAAAAACAGCAGCCCCTCTTCTCCCCTCTCCTCCCCCTCCTCCCCTCCACTGTTTATCCCACCATCCTGAACCCCAATGCCCCTCCCTTCCTCCCACCCTCCCTCCCTCTTTCCAAACTCCCCAAACTACTTTCCTCCTTCACCTGTGGACTCGATATGGACAACGTGAACTGGATTAGTTTTCTAGCTCCTCTGTAGGCTCTTACTATAAACCGTGAATATTCAACCGAGGCAAGAGGGAGGGGGCAGAGCAACCCCCCAAAATGGACTACTTCACTCATTCAGTGGATCTGTGAAGCCCCTCCCACTTTTCCTTTTTTTTTTCCTTTCACTACGAGCTTCTGACTTGACGAGGACATGGGGAGGGGATCGACCATCACAGAGCAGACATGGCTGCTGGAGTCCGAGATGGCCGACTGAGAGTGTGTGTGAGTGAGGGAGGGGGTTTTGCTGTCTACCCCGCCCCCTCTCACCCCTGGCCCCTCCCTTTTCTGTTTCAGCTTAAAATAAATAAACATAGCTCTTAACGCTGTATTTCTGCGTATAATTACAAGAGGGAGACGATTGGCTTTTTTACAGCACTTAAAAAATGGCTGCTCTTCCCTGAAATCACTGAAATGTTCACTTTTTTTATTTGTTTTTTTTTTTTTACTTTTCAGTACATTTTTTTTTTTTTTGTCTTTGTTTTTCCTTTCTCCCTTGTCATCGATGTGGGCTCTGTGTTCCAGACTTTTCTCTTCAGTCAGCTCGGCTGAGAGCGACTCGAGGTTTATGGCTTGTTTCGAGCACTTTTGGGAACGTACACGAAGGGTTCGGCGTCTCGAAGGTGAAAGGTGACCTGATTCACACTTTTAAAGTCTCCTTAAACAGGGAAAAAAAAATTACTGCAGGTAAAAAGTGCCAAAAATAAAAGGGGGGGAGGGGGAATCAATGGCTGAACAAGGCTTAAATTTTTTTGTGGTTTTACGCATCGTGGGGGGGGGAGACGACAAAGCGTTCACCTGCGACGTCGAGTCAAATTGAGCTCTTGGGCTCGGTGCTCGTTTTTCGGCCCCGGTTTAGCTTTTCTGCTGCATTTGGTTGGGAAAAGGGAGACTTCGGAACTTGTTTAAAATATGAATGAATAAATAAAAGAGAGAGAAATCAGATGTTTGTATAAGGTTATATTTTTCCATTGCTCTGAAAGAACCCACAATAAAATGATATCAAACATTCCCCTTATTGCTTGTCGTACTTCACCTTCATTTCATCGTGCTCTATACAGTCACCTGATCAGCACATTGTGCCTTTAAATCAAGTCTCCGCCTTCAGAATTTAAACCACGCCCCTTAACGAAATGATTGTTTTTGTAGGAGTCTGAGATGCTCTAGTGAGGGTTTGAGACTAAACACCACCACAAATCTGGTAGATAAGATGCTAAACTATAAGCTATCTGATTCCATTACCTGTTCGACTACACTAGCGCTTCCTCATCGTTGTGATGTTTATAAATCACCGGCTGTAAAAAGCTGGTAACTTTATTTTTTCTTTTACAGCATTTTACTTTTCTTCCACTACAGAAGAGTTTAAAAAGCCTTCCTTTTTCTTTTTTTTTCTTCTTTTTCTTTCCTCCTAGAGATGGTATGTGCGAAGTTGTGTAACTTCTTCCTCTTCTCGTCAGTTCTCTCTCTCTCTCTCTCTCTCTCTCTCTCTCTTTCCATCGCTCAATAAGGGAACTTGTGAAAGTTCTTTCTCGCTAGAGGTTACTGGAAGTCACTTCATGTCGAAAAGCCAATAAAGTGAGTTAAAAGATTCTACACATAAATGTAATGAACAGTTTCAGATCGTTAGTTTTTTCTTTTTAAAACTTTTTTATATAAGGAACTGTGTTTGGATTTGCGTTAGTGGTGTGGGAATGTATTGGTTGATCTGTGTAACGTGTGCAGCGTCTATAGGAATAAAATAAAACCACAGGTTGGGAAGTTCATCAGCAGTTTGTCGTTCCTGCTCGTATTCTTTTACCTACAGATCAGTGTAATGTGAGTTGGGTAAAGTCAGTTCCATATCTAAAGCACGATCAGTTACACAAGACATCCTGTTGTTACTCACAGTATTCTCCAGTTCATTTTAACCTGCTTTACAGGAATAATCGAATAAAAATTACATACAAAATTGAAAATCTGTTCACAATTGTGCTGCTTGCTTGGGTTTCTTTAATAATCTTCAGATCATGACTTAGGTCATTTTTGAGGCAGAAGATGGGTTAGACTGAATAAGAATTACAGTTTAATTGTTAGATTTGGATTCTAACAAATGTGATAGTTGTATAAATGTCAAGTACAAAACAAAGGGAATACAGTAGGTACTGAAGAAGCTGTGTATGTTTACTCTGGGGAATATCAGTTACTTTTAAACAAAGTAAAATTCTGTGTAGTTATAAAAAAAAATCGCAAGTATAATAGCAAATATTTGAAGCAATGCAATGTTTCATCTCTATTTTGAATGAAATATAATGATATCTTGCCTGCGAAATTACACTGTGTTTAAAATGTGACCAAAAATGTAGTCTTCATGTGAATCTGTAGCTTTAAGAATTTTTATTAGACCATGTCATACTTTATTTGGCATTCTTTTTAACAATTTAGCCATATTTGTTTATTTATTTATTTATATATAACCCTAACCCTTGTTTTTATCGATCAAGGTAAACAGAGGTGTTGGTCAATCAGAGTGCCCGGATGAAACGGTGGGCTTTGATTTGTCCTTGTGTTCACTCCGTCACACTCCCGGAAATGTAGTTTGAAGAATAAACTGCAAATCTGTAATCTTCCCTTTGTTTTAATTAAAATGTAAATATTATGTAAATCCAATGATATTACTTCACGGTTAAGGAAAAATAAATAAACGTAAACTTGCGAAAACGCTTCGAAGTTTAACAAACGCGCCGTTCGCTTGGTTTTTATTTTTTATTTTTACTTCCTGGTGATTACGTAGGAGCGTGCTGACGTCACCGCGCACTTTGGCACTTCCGTAAACCAAGCCAGCGGTTGATCCTGAGCTCGAGACCGAGCGCTGCTGTTAGTTACCTGTTAGCATCTGTAGCTACTTTAAAGCGGCAGCGCCTTCATGAGGATTCACCGGGTGGGGTTTATTTCATAAAGGTTTATTTAGCATTTTCTGACTGAAAGGACAGCGCGCGGGTTCGGTGTGCTTGGGGGGAATAAATATTTATATGACTGTCTGAGAGGCGCAGGCGCACAGTTAGCTAGCATCCGCGCTAATAAAGGAGAGAATCTGCGACAAAAAAAATAATCCGCTGAAAATGACTTCCGGTCGTTACCGCTGAGGTGTTTATATCACAGACAGAGCTGAGAGAGAGAGAGAGAGAGAGATGTGTTGAATGGAGATGTGAAAGCAGAGAGAGAGAGAGAGAGAGAGACAGAGGCGCGCGCGGTGGGAATGATGAGTAACGTTAACGTGAACGCGCAGGACCGGAGTCCGGACTTCGTGCTCATGCGTTTGGTTTCTGCAGCCGAGTATGATGACCTGGAGCCGGACCGTGAGGAGGTACTGGAGAAGAGCAGCGGGTTAACCCCAGGAGGAGGAGGAGGAGGAGAGGAGCCGAACTACAGTGCCGACACGCAGACATGTCAGTGGATCCCTGTGCTCAGACTCGGTACCAGTGAGGAACCTCAGGAACTTCAGGAAGGTCTCTGTCACAGACACGCACACCTAAAGGACCACTCTATAGGGGAAAAACCGGGCCACTTCACTCCCAACGACTCCCTCAGAACCGGGACCGGGACTTCCACCCTGGATCCTGTCCTGAGTCTAGCTCGGCAGCTGGGTGAGATCGGACCGAGCTCGGACACCACGCAGAAGGACGAAGGAGACGTCATGGTGTGCTCCTGTCAGCCCAGAGAGGACCCGAGTGAGACCAGCGATGCCCTGCTGGTGTTGGAGGGTTTGGGTACGAACCAAGTAGGACACGAGGGTGCGAAAGAGCAGACGAGTTTCTCTCAGACTCTAAGCGACTCCGGGTCTCTGAGCGGCCTGATGCGCCAGCTGACCTCTGACCCTTGCTGTCAGGATGGCACCGCCCCCCTGGCCCCTCTGAGTCGCCCGCCCACCCCGAAACATGTGGGCTCGGCCCTGCAGCTCTCGGCCTGCGGCGGCAGCGTTGGCAGCGTTAACGGCAGGAGCAGGGCGAGGGAGCGGGGGAAGTCCAGGAAGGGCTCTCTCAAAGTGTGTCTGAGCAAACTGTTCCGCACTAAAAGCACCGGCAGCACCGACGTGGGTCACATGACCAACAAGAGGCCGTCCCTGGCTTCGTCCACGTCGTCCGGAGGCAGCCTCGTCGACGTGTTCGGCCCCGGCGATCCCGACACCACCAGGTCAGGACACGCCCCTCTCTCTAACCTTCCCCTAAACAATGATTTAAAATACAAATTTACCCTCACTGACCTATGAATATGCATTAATATGCAAATCTTTACTCGCCCTCATATAGTAATAATAATAATATCACTAATTCAGCTTTGTTCATTTATTTACTTACTTACTGTTACTGTGACAACCTTACCGTTAAATGTGCTAATTTGCATGTCCGACGTGATTGGTTTAAAGGTGTCGAGCCTGGCATTTAGTGACATCACAACCCTAGCTAATCCATAGCCCCACCCCTAAAAACAAGTTAAGCGTTGTTGTTCTTCTTCTTCTTTTTCTTCTTATTATTATTCTTTGTGTGGTTGTTGTGTAAAACCTATGAAGTGTTAATAGTGCTGTGTTGTGGTTCATTTCTGAAGAACTTCTGGACATCTCACTTTTGCACAGAATTTCACTTTTTGAAGAGGAGTTTTCTGAGGAACAGAAACACGAGTTAAAGCAGACAATCAGCACAGAAACATCAAACACACAACAGAACTTTCCTTCAGTCAGAGAGGTTTTATTATTCCACTTGTACATTCATTACTGAGGTTCACGCATCAGCCATGAAATCATAGTGCCCCTGCCCTTTCGGTAGCCCCGCCCCTTCAGTAGTCACACCCTCAGATAGCCCTGCACCTTACTCCGATGTCCCCGCCCCCAGAGTGTGTCTAGTGTCCCAGCATGTCATAATGGTATTAAAATGACATGAGTATGTTTGGACTGCGTGATAGACGTTATGTGTGTAATGAAGTTTTAAAAGGGGGTGGGGTTATGCTAATCAGTGTTACGCTTAGCTGTGTTGGTGAATGAGGCGTGAGGATGATGTGAGTGAAACGACATTAATAAAGAAAAAGAGTTTTAAGATGAAAGACATGAAAACACAAAATGTGTGTGTGTGTGTTTACATGAGCACCTGAATAATTAGATAAGTGCCGAAATCAGATAAACACACTGAAGGTTTTTTTTTTCGCTTTCATTATGAACTCAATCTCTCACTCAGTACTATATCACAAGAATAACACATCTTAATCTGTTTCCCTCTTGTGTGTGTGTGTGTGTATTTGTGTGTGTGTGTTAGGTCTCAGATGGTCAGGTCTCACAGTGCCTCCTACTCTCCTGTTCCCTTCACCGGTGAGGACATCAGTCTCTCATTTATACCTGTGTGTGTGTGTGTGTGTGTGTGTGTGTGTGTGTGTGTGTGTGTGAGAGAGAGAGAACTGTGTAGCGTTCCACTACAGGAGTGTACAGAGCCATCGTAGAGAAGTGAAGTGAAGTTTATCTGTGTGTGATTGAGAAGAGGAGATGTGGGCCGTACCATTGTGAGTGAGGAGACGGGGGTGGGGGAGTTTGGATATGACGGCTCCTTCAGAGCAGTGTAGAGTTCACTGCAGAGATTCACAAACTAGGGGTCAGTGGATAGACAAGTGGGTGAAGAAACTCAGAATCTCTTGTTTTAAATCCTCTGCTGTCTCCTTCACACCTTCTTACAGCTCTGTTCCGTGTTCCAGTCTTCTGGATCTTCTCGATCAGTAATACTTTTGAATGTAAGGTCAGAGTTTTAGATCTGAGACGCAGATCATGACGACAATCACGATGACGGTGTAAAGTTTTAAGAGACACGGAGCTGGTCAGCTCGTCACGTTTTACCGTCGGACTCTGAGACCTGATGGACAGGGACGATTCGCTCTGATGTGAGAACGTTGCTTTTATATCTTCTGGATGTATGTAAGGTACATGGTGAACATCATCTCCTACAACATCTCATCCCCTGTGAGGAGGAACATGCCTCTGGTGTTTATTTACCTTACATTTACACATGTTACATCACAACGTGATCCCACCTTACACTCGTCCGGTATTATATATCTGCAGCTCGCTCTCTCTCTCTCTCTCTCCCTCTGTCTCTCTCTCTCTCCCTCTGTCTCTCTCTCCCTCTGTCTCTCTCTCTCTCTGTCTCTCTCTCTCCCTCTGTCTCTCTCTCTCTCCCTCTGTCTCTCTCTCTCTCTCTCTGTCTCTCTCTCTCTCTGTCTCTCTCTCCCTCTCTGTCTCTCTCTCTCTCTGTCTCTCTCTCTCTCTCCCTCTGTCTCTCTCTCCCTCTCTGTCTCTCTCTCTGTCTCTCTCTCTCTCTGTCTCTCTCTCTCTCTCTCTGTCTCTCTCTCTCTCCCTCTGTCTCTCTCTCTCTCTGTCTCTCTCTCTCTCTGTCTCTCTCCCTCTCTGTCTCTCTCTCTCCCTCTCTGTCTCCCTCTCTGTCTCTCTCTCTCTCTCTCTGTCTCTCTCTCTCCCTCTCTGTCTCTCTCTCTCCCTCTCTGTCTCTCTCTCTCTCTGTCTCTCTCTCTCTCTCTCTGTCTCTCTCTCTCTCCCTCTCTCTCTCTCTCTCTGTCTCTCTCTGTCTCTCTCTCTCCCTCTGTCTCTCTCTCTCTCCCTCTGTCTCTCTCTCTCCCTCTGTCTCTCTCTCTCTCCCTCTGTCTCTCTCTCTCCCTCTGTCTCTCTCTCCCTCTGTCTCTCTCTCTCTCCCTCTGTCTCTCTCTCTCCCTCTGTCTCTCTCTCTCCCTCTGTCTCTCTCTCCCTCTGTCTCTCTCTCTCTCTCTCTGTCTCTCTCTCTCTGTCTCTCTCTCTCCCTCTCTGTCTCTCTCTCTGTCTCTCTCTCTCTCTCTGTCTCTCTCTCTCCCTCTCTGTCTCTCTCTCTCTGTCTCTCTCTCTCTGTCTCTCTCTCTCCCTCTGTCTCTCTCTCTCCCTCTCTGTCTCTCTCTCTCTCTCTCTGTCTCTCTCTCTCCCTCTGTCTCTCTCTCTCCCTCTCTGTCTCTCTCTCTCTGTCTCTCTCTCTCTCTCTCTGTCTCTCTCTCTCCCTCTCTGTCTCTCTCTCTCTGTCTCTCTCTCTCCCTCTGTCTCTCTCTCTCCCTCTGTCTCTCTGTCTCTCTCTCTCTCCCTCTGTCTCTTCCTCTGTCTCTCCCTCTGTCTCTGTTACTCTCTCTCTCTCTCCCTCTCTCTCTCTCTCTCTCTGTCTGTCTCTCTTTTCTCTTTCTCTCTCTCTCTCAGTTCTGTGGTCTTTTTCTCTTTGCTTTTTGTCCTCTCTCTCTCTGTCTGTCTGTCTTTTACTTTGTCTCGCTTTCTCTGTCTATCTCTCACTGTCTCTGTCTGTCTTTCATACTATCTCTCTCCTCTGTCTTTTGATGTCTCACTCTCTCTGTACTGTTTAGGTGAGACCATGTCTCTGGTCGATGTGGACATTTCTCGAAGGAGTGTAAACTCTCTCCATCCTCCCACTCCTCCTCCTCCACCCAGGAGAAGTCTCAGCCTGCTCGGTACTGTCTCTCTCTCTCTCTCTCTCTCTCTCAGTTCTTCTGCTTTTCTTCTTCTTTTTGCCTTTCATCATTACAGTGTAAAGAATTGTGTTTGTTTGTTTGATTGTTTGTTTGTTTGTAGATGATTTGGGAGCACCTCAGCCCGGACGTTTACTCTCCTCAGCGCAGTCACTACAGCCTTCACACACACACTCACACACACACATCCACCACAGCTTGAGTCTGAACGGTAACACACACACACACACACACACACATATAATTTAGTAATCTGATCATTATAGTACACACACACACACGTGTAAGTGTCTGCATTGTGCTGTTGCAGATACGACTCTCCGCAGTGTTCTGCCTAGGCCACGCCCCCTCCAGAACGACAACCAATCAGGAGGTCAGGTGCAGCGGCGGTCCCTGTTGTGCCCTCTGACCAGCAGCTTCGCCACCAGCCTCCGAGAGCTGGAGAAGGTGGGACACCTGTCTGGATATATCCCTCCTTATTTTGTCAGTGTGTTCCTTTATTTAGGGCAGGGCAGGAGGAGTGACTGTCTGATGTGTGTGTGTGCGTGTGTGTGTTAGTGTGGGTGGTACTGGGGGCCGATGAACTGGGAGGATGCGGAGATGAAGCTGAAGGGGAAGGCAGACGGCTCGTTCCTGGTGCGAGACAGTTCAGACCCGCGATACATCCTCAGCCTGAGCTTCAGATCGCAGGGGGTCACACACCACACCCGCATGGAGCATTACAGAGGTATACACACACACACACACACACACACTTCTGTCCCACGCATCCTGTTTCTCTCAGAAAACATTTGATTCCTACACACTTTACACATGTGTGTATCATCCTCTCAGCACCACACACACACACACACACACACACACACACACACACACACACTGCTGCCAGTGTCCTACATACACCGTTAGTGCGGCTTCGTATTGTTTGTCGCTGGCTGGAAATGTGTGTAGGAACAGGAAGTGGTGAAGTGGCTTTAAAAATAAGAGGAAGTGTTCCAATTCTGCAGAAAACACTTGTTCCCTTTAGAACACTTTCAGCTCCTACACTGACTGTATCATCTTCTTCTTCTTCTTCTTCAATACTTTAATCTAGAGTCATGCTGATTTACGGGAGAGAGAGTATGCCCCTCCCACCCAGGAATATATTTCTTTTGGGTACATGAATGCCACACACAATATAATAGAAGTGTATGTGTGTGTGTGTGTATGTGCGTGCATGTATGTGTATGTGTGCGTGTGTGTGTATGTGCGTGTGTGTATATGCGCGTGTGTGTGTATGTGCGTGCGTGTGTATGTGCGTGCGTGTGTGTGTGTGTGTGTATGTTCGCGCGTGTGTGTGTGTGCGTGTGTGTGTGTGTGTGCGTGTGTGTACATACAGGAACGTTCAGTCTGTGGTGTCACCCGAAGTTTGAGGATCGTTGTCACTCGGTGGTGGAGTTTATCGAGCGAGCCATCATGCACTCCAAAAACGGACGATTCCTGTACTTCCTGCGCTCACGAGTTCCAGGTGAGTTCACCATAGCTCCGCCCCCTCTCTCATCATCTGTCTACCACAGGTGAAATTTCTTATTTTATTGTTTATACATTTGAAGAAATGAACACCATTATAATAATATTTATTATTATTATTATTAGTAGTAGTAGTAGTATAATTATAATAATAACAATTATTATTATTATTATTATTATTATTATTATGATCAGGTCTTCCCCCTACCCCGGTGCAGCTCCTGTACCCAGTGTCTCGGTTCAGCAGTGTGAAGTCTCTACAGCATCTCTGTCGCTTCTGCATCAGACAACTCGTCCGCATAGACCACATAGAAGAGCTACCACTGCCCACGTACACACACACACACACACACACACACATACATACATACATACACACACACACATACACACACACACACACACACACACATATACACACATACATACACACACACACACACACACACATACACACACACACACACACACACACACATACATATACACACACATACACACACACACACACACATACATACACACACATACACACACACATACATACATACATACACACATATACACACATAATACATACATACACATACACACACACACATACATACACACACATACATTCATATACACACTCACACATACACACACACACACATACATACACATACACACACTCACACATACATATACACATACACACATAATACATACATACATACACACACATACACACACACACATACATACACATACACACACACATACACACAGATACACACACACACACATACATAAACACACACATACATTCATATACACATACACACACTCACATACACATACACACACACATACATTCATATACACATACACACACTCACATACACACACTCACACATACACACACACACACACACATACATACACACACACAGACACATACACACACGCACATACACTCACACACATACATACATTCATACACACATACACACACACACACACACACATACACACACACACATACACACACACACACATACATACATACACACACATACACACACGCACACATACACGCAAACATACACACAAACATATATACATACACACACATACACACACACACACACCATAAAGCTGTATATGGATACTAAAACACTGTTCACTTCATGCATTGCTGTGTTCTGATTGGTTATCTGTGTCATGTGATACATAGATAAGATTAGTAATGTGGTTGTGTGGTTCTCTTTCAGGCCTTTGATCGGGTACTTACGGAAATTCTATTTCTACGATCCAGAAGAGGAGAAGAACCTGTCAATCAAAGAATCAGGGCGGGACTCCAGTGCACAGGAGGCAGAGTCTCAGACGTAGCAGGAACAGAAGATGGATAGAGTGAGGAAATTAGAAAATTAATCATTAGAATTTAGGATTAAATGTTTTAGTTTTATTATATTATTGTATTTGAGTGAATTGCTTTGTATTTTCTTTTAAAAAAATTTGTTGCATTTAAGAAGTATTAACGAATACAATAATGAATTATAAAGTGAGTTAAACAAGCAAGGATCTTTTGAAGGTTTGAAGGGCCGTACTCTAGTGTCACCATGCGTCAGCCAATAGGAGAGGTCAAAGGGCGGGGCTTCAGTCATACACACAAGTTTGAGACTCATCATCTATAAGTCTGTGTATTTCAGGTTAAACGAACAATCTACATACATGCATACATCATACTCCGCCCACAAACACACCCACAACTAACCATCAATGAATATTCATGAGTTTTCGGAAATGTTCTGAATGCAGCGTTAAATTTGGAGACGTACAGTACCACATTCAGCCACTTTAGCTCTGTGTACGCTAATAATTCTGTATTGCCGTACATCCATTGAGCTGCACAAAGTATTGGCACCCCTCTAGCTCCATCACTTGTTCTCTTACTTTCTTGAATTGTGTACAAGGTTTCGAATTGAGTTTTATAATCAGGTGTGATTTATTACTTCAAAATACTTAAATTCAAATTCCCTGAGCCTCATCTCAATGCTCATTGGCTGAAAGAGTCACGATGGAATTAATTTCAACTACGGAAGAAACGTGAAGCATTTTCTCTAATAAATCAGTTCCCTCTGTTTTCTTTACAGGTCTTTATTTTTTTTTGGATTTGGATTACACAGAGACCTGCTGAGACCAAACATGGCTGAGTTTTGATTGACAGATGGACTACTGATCTTATTTTTTTTTTTTTTTTGTAAACACTGAAGGACGAATCACTTCTTCTGGAGGTGTTGTGATTGTAGTGGCATTTCTAACAATGATCCTCCCTCCAGGAGGGAAGGGGAAGTGGAAACCTGCTGCTGAAACAGGATCAGGTGTTAATGTGAAGATGTTCTGATGCACTGATGGTGAAGAGCGGTCACAGAATGGCGTGTGGAACTGTGACGAGATCAAACTGGACATGTTTCTGCTTACGTACGAGGTTCTACTCATACTTGTGTTCTCTCATGGTCAGTATAAGGGTAAGGTGTGTGTGTGTGTGTGTGTACATAGCGTGTGTATGGTGTATATGGAACTGTATGGAGATGATCTCTTCTATCCAAACTAAATGACTGTTCAAACTGGAGCTGTAGGTTCTGCTGTGTGTAACAGGACCATGTTCTCCTAAACTCATCTCCCAAACACAATGTGGAAATAAACATGGAGTGATTTAAAAACACAACCTCTGAGTGTTCTCTTTTTGTTTTAGTTTTCAGTTGTGTTGTTCACTGTGGGTGTTTTTAAATTGTATATTTGAAATTGGGAACAGTAAATGTTTTTTAATAACCAATTTTGACCATCAAACCCCAACGTTCTCCATCAAACATCGTTCTCCACCAAACATCGACGTTCTCCATCAAACCCCATCGTTCTCCATCAAACATCGACGTTCTCCATCAAACCCCATCGTTCTCCATCAAACCCCGACGTTCTTCATCAAACATTGACGTTCTCCATCAAACCCCATCGTTCTCCATCAAACCCCGACGTTCTCCATCAAACCCCGATGTTCTCCATCAAACATCAACGTTCTCCATCAAACCCCAACGTTCTCCATCAAACATCATCATTCTCCATCAAACCTCGTTCTCCATCAAGCCTCAACGTTCTCCATCAAACCCAACGTTCTCCACTGCGCACCAACATTCTCCATCAAACCCCAACGTTCTCCATCGCGCTCCAAAATGAAATCCTGTTCAGACCGAATAACATTCAAAAGTATTTCACCATGTCTAGAACTTAATGTGAGAAATATATACAGTTGGGTTCAAAAGTGTTTTTTTGGATCCTTTTTTAATTGAATGCAAACTTTGTCAGTACAGATTAAATCCACAATAACAACTTGAGTGAAAAGTAAAAAGTTAAAATTATTTAGATGAATTTCAGATTTTCTTAGTATTTGGTATGTCCCTGTTTGCTTTAATGACCACGAGCGGTCGAGTTAAGATGTCGTCTGAATGCACTTCAGAGGAAGAGATCAGACTGGAGGAAAGTCTGGCATTCATACTAAATAGTTTTAGAGATCCAAACGTAATACAATTTTGATCCATTGTTCTTTGCAGAACTGCTTTAGTTCAGACACACTGGAGGGGTTTCGAGCATGAACTGCCAGTTTAAAGTCCTGCTACAGCTTCTCAATTGGTTCAAGTCAGTGCTTTGACTAGTCCACAACTTTAATTATGCTTTTTTTGAGCCGTTCAGCAGTGGACTTACTCCTATGTTCTTTTTGTGTAATTCTGTGTTTGGTTTACGCCAGATGTAACGGGACTCCTGTCTTCCAAACCATTTCACTTTCCACTCCTCAGTCCACAGAACATTCTCCCAAAAGGTTTGAGGATCATCAAGGTGTGTTTTGGTGAAATTCAGTCGAGTCTTAATGTTCTTCTGGGTTAGCAGTGGTTTTCACCTCACCACTCTTCCATGGAGCCGTTTTCCCCCAGTGTCTTTCTGATAGTGGAGTCATGAACAGTGACCTTTATTGATGCAAAACAGGCCTGTAGGTCCTTTGATGTTGACCTTGGCTGTTTTGTGACTTCCTGGATGAGTCGTCGCTGTGCTCTTGGAGGAATTTTGGAAGGTCAGACACTTCTGGGAAGGTTCACTACTGTGCTGAGTTTTTCCATTTGGAGATAACGGCTCTCGCTGTGGTTCTTTGGAGTCCCAGAGCCTTTTTAACCCTTTACAAAGGGCTTTGTAACCCTTCCCAGACTGATGTATTTCAATCTCCTTCTTCCTCTTCATTTCTAGAATTTCTTTCAGCTTTGCCGTAGTGTGTTACTGCGTAAGATCTTTTAACCAACTTCCTGCTGTTGAAAAAGTTCTATGTAAGTGTAGACAAGTGTAAGTGATTGAACAGGGTTTGCAGTAATCAGGTCTGGTTGTGTCTCGTCCAGCTGAACCCCATTATCAACGCACTTTCATAGATTTGGGGAATTAGTAACTACGGGGGGGGCAAATACATTTTCACACAGGCCCAGTTGGTATTGGATAACTTTTTTATAAATAATATTATGATTTAAAACTTTATTGAGTGTTTACTCAGACTGCCTTGTTTTATCTCAGATTTTGTTTTAAATTCTGAAACAATTTAGGACGAGACATACACAAACACAGAAGAGATCAGGACGGGGGCAAATACTTTTTCACAGCACTGTAGTTTATAATGTAATCTGTCTTAATTAATGATATATGTGATGATATACTGTACAGCGCTAATGCATGTTTATAATATTTTCAGATATTTGTATATTATCTTTACTAAACCAGAGCGAGAACGCACAGACATGAACATTCTGGGCTCCTGAATGGTGCAACAGAAGAGAGTTCACCCCATCTTCAAGAGATTGGATGAGATCGAGCCATGCTGTCTGGGTGGGAGTGGCATGCTCTCTCTCCTCTGTTAATCACAGCAGCATTAACCAATCACAAGTGCCTGTGAGCTCATGTATGTAGAAGAGGGCAGATAACGCTTTCCTCAGTGTGTGTAACTGTGCTGGAGCAGTTTGAAAAGATGTGGTTAGGAGGAATCTCTGGGGGAAGAACTCTCCATGCCCCAATGGCAGATGATTTTGGTGTAAAATGTTCTTTAAACTCATGAAAATGCACTACATGACCCAGACCAACTGATGAACCCTACTATAAGCACTGAGTCTATCCCAGGGGACTCGGGGCACAAGGCAGGGAACACCCTGGATCTGGTGACAATCCATCGCAGGGCACAATTACACACTCATTCACAGACTACGGACAATTTGTATATGCCAATCAGCCTACAAAGCATGTCTTTGGACTGGGGAGGAAACTGGAATACTCAGGGGAATCCCCCGAAGCATGGGGAGAACATGCAAAATCCATGTACACAGGGCTGAGGAGGGATTTGTACCCCCAACCCCCAATTAACATTTATTCATTTAGCACTTTTCTACAAAGCGACTTACGAATGAGGAAATACATGTGAAGTGAAACATCAAGCGGAGAACAATACAAGTAGTGCAACTGTACCATACAAGACTTTTAACTGAGTTCTAGAGAACTCAGTGCAGAAGGGGAGGACCAGGGGATAAGTTAGGGGTTGGTTAGGTGTTCACGGAAGAGGTGGGTTTTTAACCGTTGAAGGTGGTGAGAGATACTGCGGTCCGGATTGAAGTTGGAAGTTCATTCCACCACTGAGGGACAGTCAGCTTGAAGCTTCTGGAAAGGGACCTTGTGGCTCGCTGAGTAGGTACTATACCAGGCTTCGGTCGTGAACTGATCGCAGGTTGCGTGAGGGAACGTAAACCTCAAGGAGAGAGTTGAGGTAGGGGGGCACTGTTCCAGACAAGGTCTTCGACGTGAGCATCAAGGCCTTGAATTTGATGCGGGCGGCTACAGGAAGCCAGTGGAGGGAGATGAAGAGGGGTGTGACATGGGTTCTCTTGAGCTGATTGAAGACAAGGTGTGCTGCTGCATTCTGAATCATCTGAAGGGGTTTGATGGAGCTGGCTGGGAGGCCCGAGAGTAGTGAGTTGCAGTAGTCCAGTTTTGAGATGACAAGAGCCTGGACTAGTGGCTGTGTGGCCTGTTCGGTGAGATAGGGTCTGATTTTCTTGATGTTATACTGAAAGAACCTACAGGACTGTACAGGTATTGAGTGGTCTGTGAAGGTCAAGTGGTCATTGAAAGTGACCCCGAGGTTCCTGGCTGTCCTGGTTGGCTTGAGTGTGGTTGAGCCTGGGTGTAGGGCGAAGTCGTGGTTGATTGAGGAACAGGCTGGGATGACGAGAAGCTCTGTTTTTGCCAGGTTGAGCTTAAGGTGGTGTTCTCTCATCCAGTCAGAGATGTCAGACAGGCAAGCAGAGATGTGTGCTGAGACAGCTGGATCTTCAGGCTGTAAGGACAGATCGAGCTGAGTGTCATTAGCATAGCAGTGATATGAGAAGCCATGAGACTCAATCACATGCCCCAGAGATGTAGTATAAATAGAAAAGGACAGTGGACCCAGAACTGACCCCTGTGGAACCCCAGTTGTGAATTGCTGAGCTTCAGATACCTCTCTCCTCCACGATACCTTGAAGGATCTGTCTGAGAGATATGATTCCACCCAGCGCAGAGCTGTTCCGGTGATGTCTCGACCGGAGAGAGCTAACAGGAGGATCTGATGGTCACCGTGTCAGAGGCAGCAGAGAGGTGGAGTACGATGAGGACAGATGATCTAGAGGTTGCTCTTGTTAGTCATAAGGCTTCAGTGAGGGAAAGCAGAGCGGTCTCCATGGAGTGACCGCTTTTGAAGCCAAACTGCTTGGTGTCCAGGAGATTGTTCTGTGTGAGAAAAGTGATTGAAAACAGCTCTTTCAAGGGTTTTGGACTGAATAGGGAGGAGGGAAAGAAGTGTGTAGTTGGAAATGCATACTCTTTCCATTTCGATGTGTTAACAAGGGTTTGAGAACTGCTGATTTAACACTAACCCCTCTCTCTATCTATCTCTCCCTTATTCACTTGCTCCCTTCGTCCCTTCCTCCTCTCCCCCCCCCGCCTCTCTGTCCTTGCTCACTCTGATGCTGATGTGTGTGTGTCGCCTGGGTCTGACGTCTCTCTCTCTCTCTCTCTGTACATCTCTGAGTGTGTGTGTAAACAGGATGATGGAAGCTCACTCTCGTCCTCAGACCATCACATCATCGTAAGGTAAGACACTGATGATGTCATTCCATCCCCTCATCTCTTCCTCCATCTCTCCATCTCCGCTCTGTTTCCTCGTTTACCCCTCTCTCCTCTCGTCCTCTCTCACTGCCTCCATGATACACGCTAACAGTGTGTGTGTGTGTGTGTGTGAGAGAGAGAGAGAGAGAGAGACAGACAGATTAGCATTAGCTAAAGCTAACCACCTCCACATTCTGATGACTCCTTGTTTTGGACTCTGTCCAGATCTCAGAGTGCACTCGTACAAACTGTACCCTCTACTTCCTCCCTTCTTCCCTTATTCCCCTCCTCCATTATTCACTTCTCCCCTTATTGCCTTCCTCCCTAATTCCCCTCCCCCATTATTCCCTTATTCCCTTCCTCCCTTATTCCCTTCCTCCCT
>NC_071278.1:627511-687511 GCF_023375685.1 Ictalurus furcatus
CCCCTCCAAGATCCTTGCGAAAGGAAAGAGCTGGTCCATTGTTCCACAACCAGGACGGAATCCGCATTGTTCCACAACCAGGACGGAATCCGCATTGTTCCTCTTCAATCTGAGGTTCGATTATTGGCTGAACCCTCCGTTCCAGCACCCTGGAGTAGACTTTACCAGGGAGGCTGAGAAGTGTGATACCCCTATAGTTGGCGCACACTCTCTGGTCCCCCTTTTTGAACAGGGGAACCACCACCCCGGTCTGCCACTCCTTGGGCGCTGTCCCTGACTTCCATGCAATGTTAAAGAGGCGTGTCATCCAAGACATCCCCTCCACACCCAGAGCGTTCAGCATTTCTGGACGGATCTCATCAATCCCCGGGGCTTGACAATGAACCCCCATCATTCTCCACCTCTGCCTCTACCATAGAGGGCGTGTTAGTTGGATTCAGGAGTTCCTCAAAGTGTTCCTTCCACCGTGCAATTACTTCCTCAGTTGAGGTCAACAGCGCCCCATCCTTACTGTACACAGCTTGGATGGTTCCCCATTTCCCCTTCCTGAGGTGGCGGACGGTTTTCCAGAAACACCTTGGTGCCGACCGAAAGTCCTTCTCCATGTCCTCTCCGAACTTCTCCCACACCCGCTGCTTTGCCTCTTTCACGGCAGAGGCTGCAGCCCTTCGGGCCTGTTGGTACCTTGCAACTGCCTCCGGAGTCCTCTGGGATAACACATCCTGGAAGGCCTCCGGCTTCCCTGACCACCGGTGTCCACCACGATGTTCGAGGATTACCACCCCTTGAGGCACCCAAGACCTTGAGACCACAGCTCTCTGCCGCAGCTTCAGCAATGGAGGCTTTAAACATTGCCCACTCAGGTTCAATGCCCCCAACCTCCACAGGGGTGCCAGAAAACTCTGCCGGAGGTGTGAGTTGAAGATCTCACGGACAGGGGCCTCCTCCAGACATTCCCAGTTCACCCGCACTACCCGTTTGGGCTTTCCAGGTCTGTCCAGAAACTTCCCCCACCCCTTGACCCAACTCACCACCAGATGGTGATCAGTTGACAGGTCTGCCCCTCTCTTCACCCGAGTGTCCAGAACATGCAGCCTCAGATCAGATGATACGATTACAAAATCGATCATCGACCTTCGGCCTAGGGTGCTCTGGTACCACGTACACTTATGAGCCTCCTTATGTTCGAACATGGTATTCGTTATCGACAATCCATGACTAGCACTGAAATCCAACAACAAACACCCGCTCGGGTTTAGATCAGGGAGGCCATTCCTCCCAATCACGCTTCTCCAGGTATCTCCATCATTGCCCACGTGCGCATTGAAGTCTCCCAGCAGAACTATGGAGTCCCCTACTGGTGCCCCATACAGGACTCCGTGCAGGATCTCCAAGAAGGCCGAATACTCTGAACTGGTGTTTGGTGCATATGCACAGACAACAGTCAGAGCCGCCCCCCCCCCCCCCCAACCTGAAGGCGTAAGGAGGCGACCCTCTCGTCCACCGGTGTAAACTCCAACGTAACAGCGCTCAACCGGGGACTTGTGAGTATCCCCACACCCGCCCGGCGCCTCACACCCTGGTCAACTCCAGAGTAGAATAGAGTCCATCCCCTATCCAGGAGTACGGTTCCAGAACCGAGACTGTGCGTTGAGGTAAACCCCACCAGATCTAACTGGTAGCGCTCCACCTCCCGCACAAGTCCCAGTTCCTTCCCCCACAGAGAGGTGACGTTCCACGTCCCCAGAGCCAGCCTCTGCCACCCGAGTCTGGTCCATCAAGGCCCCTGACCTTCACTGCCACCCATGTAGCAGCGCACCCGACCCCCACGGTTCACCCCATGAGTGGTGGGCCCATAGGATGGAGAGGGGGGGTGCCACGTTGCTTTTCCGAGCTTCGCCCGGCTGGGCTCCATGGCAAACCCAGCCACCAGGCGCTCGCAGTCGGGCCCTTCCTCTAGACCTGGCTCCAGACGGGGGCCCCGGGCTTCCTCCGGGCAGGGTAACTCCTCCTCCCTTTGTTTTCTTCATGAGGGTGTCTTTGAACCATTCTTAGTCTGGCCCCTCCCCTGAGACCACTTTGCCTTGAGAGACCCTACCAGGAGCACAAGGTTCCAGACAACACAGCCCTCAGGTTCATAGGGACACACAAACCTCTCCACCACGGTAAGGTGACGGTTCCCGGAGACACACACATACACACACTCACACACACACGCACACACACACACACACACACACACACACACATGCTCACACACACACACACTCACAAACATACCCATACACTCACACACACAGAGCAATGCTTAACACCTGCTTTCAGACTGAATACTGTATAATAATGCATTATAATATAATGTGTGTGTGTGTGTGTATGTGTGTACAGTCTGCAGACACGCCCCTCCACTCAGCTCCAGTGCACTCGTTCCTCCGTGACTCCACCCTCACGCCAGAGCTCCTCCTCTCCTCCTTTGACTCCGCCCTCGCGCGCAGATCTCCGGAGGACCCTAAAGCTCATCGTTACCGTCAGCTCACCAACACCACATCCCACGATGCACTGCTGCCCCCCGTCCCGCCCTCCCCCTGCAGGTCATGTCCCGAAACCTCCCCTGTGCACTTCCGCAGGGGCCGACGCCCTGAAAGTGAAGGTAATTATTATTATTAGCATTAACCAGCATGAACTTCTTCAGCAGTTTGTGCTGCAGTAGATCTTCTGTGAGATCGGACCAGACGGACTAGCCTTCTCTCCTCACGCACATCACTGAGCCTTGTACAACCATGACCCTGTCGCAGGTTCGCCGGTTCTCCTTCCTTGGAGAACTTTTGGTAGGTACTAACCCCTGCACACAGGGAACACCCCACAACACCTGCTGTTCTGGAGACGCTCTGATCCAGACGTCTAGACGTCACAATCTGACCCGTGTTAAAGTCTCTCAGATCCTTACACTCGCCCATTTCTCCTGCTTCCAACACGTCAACGTCCACAACTGCCTGTTCACCTGCTGCCTAATAAATATATACCCCCCTCTACAGGTGTCTCTGTAACGAGATCATCAACGTTATGGCTGATCAGTGTATATAGAATTTTACAATATTAAAGAAAAATCTTTAATTACTTTCTGTAATTTTACTGAGTTTTAATATATTTGTACAAACTATGTTTTTAAATTTTATCAGCCGATGTGGGCGTGTCCCAAATCATACATCCATTCTTTAATCACCAGGACTAACTGAGTGTGTGTGTGTGTGTGTGTGTGTGTGTGTGTGTGTGTGTGTGTGTGTGTGTGTGTGTGTGTGTTCGTTTATGTTCTGGTGACAGTGTTGGTGTCAGATGACAGTCAGGATGATAATATAGCCGAGTCCGACAGTCCCACTGTGGTTCTGGATAAAAAGACCAAACGGAGGTTCCTGGATTTGGGGTGAGTGTGAGTGAGTGTGTGTGAGTGTGTGTGAGTGTGTGTGAGTGTGTGTGAGTGTGTGTGAGTGTGAGTGAGTGTGAGTGAGTGTGAGTGAGTGTGAGTGAGTGTGAGTGTGAGTGAGTGTGTGAGTGTGAGTGAGTGTGAGTGAGTGTGAGTGAGTGTGTGTGAGTGTGAGTGTGTGTGTGTGAGTGTGTGTGTGTGAGTGTGTGTGTGTGAGTGTGTGTGTGTGAGTGTGTGTGAGAGTGTGAGTGTGAGTGTGTGTGTGAGTGTGTGTGTGTGAGTGTGTGTGAGAGTGTGTGAGACTGTATGTGTGTGTGAGAGTGTGTGAGTGTGTGTGAGAGTGTGTGTGAGTGTGTGAGACTGTGTGTGTGAGAGTGTGTATGAGTTTTGTAAAATAATACACAACACAAAATAAAAGTAAAGGGTTTAATAATATGACGAACACTAGATTACAGTGTTGGTGAATTCTACTCACTGACAAAGTTCAAACAGATTTTGTATTAATCTTACTCCCTGTCTCTCTCTCTTTCTTTCTGTCTCTCTCTCTCTCTCTCTCTTTCTTTCTTTCTGTCTGTCTCTCTCTCTCTTTCTGTCTGTCTCTCTCTCTTTCTGTCTCTCTCTTTCTGTCTGTCTCTCTCTCTCTCTTTCTGTCTGTCTCTCTCTGTCTCTCTCTTTCTCTCTCTCTTTCTGTCTGTCTATCCTGCTCTCTTTCTCTCTGTCTGTCTATCCTGCTCTCTTTCTCTCTGTCTGTCTGTCCTGCTCTCTTTCTCTCTCTCTTTCTCTCTCTCTCTCTTTCAGAGTGACTCTGCGTCGTTCATATGTCAGAGTAAAGAAAGATAACGCAAAAAGATTTTCCTTGGGAAGCCGGTGGGTGTCTCACTCCTTCCTTTATTCATTTCACACACACACACACACACACAAACACAGACGCTCTATCTCACACACACACACACACACACGCTCTATCTCACACACACTCACACACACACACACACGCTCTATCTCACACACACTCACACACACACACACACACGCTCTATCTCACACACATACACACACACAAACACAGACGCTCTATCTCACACACACACACACAGACACACGCTCTATCTCACTCACACACACACACACACACAGACACAGACACACACAACTGGTAAATATTGTATTAATGAATCCTGTAACTGAATTACGACTCAGTGGAGATTATAAAACCATTTGATTAGATGATTACGAAACCATTCAACTAAATCTCATTAGGATGTGTGACTCTGTGTGTGTGTGTGTGTGTGTGTGTGTGTGTGTGAATGTATGTGTTTGTGTGTTCAGAGAACTGTGCGAGAACTCATCCCGCCATTCGGGATCCTTCGTGCCTTTTTCCTGGTTTTCCGACAGTCATCGTTCCTCCTCCACGTCCTCCTCTCCCCGCATGGTGACTCACTCCCGCAGCCCGAGCAAGTCCGACTCTCAGGTAGTGCACTACACACCTGTGCACTTTATTACCTACAACACTAACACTCTGCCACCAGGAGGAGGAGCAGGAGGGAGAAGCCAGGTTGTGATGCCGGGCGATGGCACTGGACTTCCGAGCGGACGGCTACAGCTCTCTCTCACTCTCTCTCCCTCTCTCTCACTCTCTCCCTCTCTCTCACTCTCTCTCCCTCTCTCTCACTCTCTCCCTCTCTCTCCCTCTCTCTCACTCTCTCTCCCTCTCTCTCACTCTCTCCCTCTCTCTCACTCTCTCTCCCTCTCTCTCACTCTCTCCCTCTCTCTCCCTCTCTCTCACTCTCTCCCTCTCTCTCACTCTCTCCCTCTCTCTCACTCTCTCTCACTCTCTCTCACTCTCTCCCTCTCTCTCCCTCTCTCTCACTCTCTCACTCTCTCCCTCTCTCTCTCATTCTCTCTCACTCTCTCTCCCTCTCTCTCACTCTCTCTCTCTCTCATTCTCTCTCACTCTCTCTCCCTCTCTCTCTCATTCTCTCTCACTCTCTCTCTCTCACTCCCTCTCTCTTTCACTCTCTCTCTCTCACACACACACTCTCTCACACTGTCTCTCACTCTCTCTCTCTGTAGGAGTCGGCATTCAGTGATGAGTTTTCTCCTAAAAGTCCTCTGGCTCCGTCTGAATCTCGCTCCTCTCATCACCCGTACCAGACTCTGTCCCAGTCTTCAGACGAGGTGAGTGCAGATGGAGGTTCCTGAATCAGCGCCTCCTACAGGAGCACACACACATTAAACCTCTCACTGCAGATGTACTGTGTATGTACAAGGGGAACATATTATCGATTTTAAGGGTGGTGTTAAACTAAAAGAAAACCACCCTGCCCTCCACACACACACACACACACACACACACACACACACACACACACACACACTCACTCACTTGAACTCAACACTTTGATTCTACACTTCGACTCTCCAGTAAATGTAAGCTCTGCCCTCGCTGACCCAGAGACACGTATCACTTATAAAAAAAAAAAACAGATAGACAGATAAACTTTGTACAGAGTTTTAGTGTTTCCAAAAGCCCACCTGTACATGATCCCGTCTTCATATAAAATAGTCCTGTTTCATTCCCAGCGTGCAGACGAGCCTCAGTGTGTCGCCAGATCGTGGAGCACACAGCAGGTGTGTGATTGGTTGAAGAGTTTAAACATGGAGCAGTATGTCCCCGAGTTCAGGGACAAAGACGTGGACGGAGAACTCCTGCTGCAGATGGACGGCACCAAACTCAAGGTACACAAACACATACAGGGAGAGATGGAAGAGGACAGGGCGCACATGTGACCTAATAGCAAAGTTCTTGGCTGAGGCCTGAAAAACACATAAACCATAATAATCATAATAATAGCAGCAATGATAAATAGTACTATAGTCCATACAGGAAGTAATGGAGAAGGTCTCAGAATCAATAAACCCTTCCTGTTCCTGCTAGATGCACAGAGATTATATGTGAAGAATCACGAGGAAAGACGACAGTGATGGAATAAAGAGCCATACACGGATGTGCAGAACGTGGAGAACAAAGCAGGCGTGGATGAAACAGTGTGTGTTGTGGTTTGAATATGAGTTGTACACCACCTAGTGGTCAAAGCCACTATTACTAATCCTAGTTCACAGATTTAAATGGGGCGTGGTCAATATTTTTGATCAACTGTGTTATTACAAATAATGAAAATATCTGGTACTTAACTGTTGAAAAAACTACAACAATGTGATTAGAAAAAGCATTTTTATAAAACCTTGGTTGTGATTTCATTCCTCCTGTCAGTCATGTCATAGACACGCCCCTAAACCAGGAGTAGATCTGAGAACTGCCTTTTTAAGACGGAGAAAAGAAACCTGTAACAGCCAAGATCAAAGCCCGCATCAACAAATCAGTCATTTAGTTGGTTGATAGGATGAGATACGGTGACAAATCAAAAACAGAACATAAATAACACTGAGCAGGCCACGCCCAAAAGCGATAAACTACAGGTGACACGAGAGGCTTTGGAAGCCAGGGCTGGAGAAATTGCTGTCTGAAACCTAAAACTAAGAATGATCTGTCCGAATCAAACTGATGGGAATGAATGTTGTTTTGTTCAGGCTCTGGGTGTGTTAAACTCATCGGATCGCAGCGTTCTGAAGCGTCGCATTAAAGACATACATGCTGCAGCGGAAAAGGAGAGGAAAGCTCTGGACAAGCTGGAGAAACAGAGAGAGAAGCAGCGGAAGAAAGACCAAGAGCAGAGGAAGAGTTAAAAATGGAGGCAGAAACGGGCTGCGTCTCAAACGCCCCAAAAACTTTCACACTCACTTAGTGTTCTTATTAAAACGTCGGCCATTTTGAGAAAATCCTAGAGCACACTTAGTCCATTTTAGCAAGAGTTCTGGGTCGCATGTTATGGGTGATTATTACCCATAATGCACTGCTAGCGTGTGTCAGGTTAGCAGTGAAAAACGACAGTGAGCTGGTTTACAGACAGTGTAAAGTTCACTAGATTGTCTTTTACATAGAACTTGAGCTCAGACATGCTTAGTGGTCATCTGTCAGGCTTTTGTTACGCATGCTAATTTGTGTAGAGCGCTAATCTTGTACGCTAACTGCTAATTGGCGGTTTTTATGTGATTTCCTGAACAGAATAAAATCTGATAATCCACCATTAGGAACATCACATCCCATTAATCTACCATTACAGACCATCAGAAACACACTAGCATCCAGTAGAAATCTCTACATGGTTTCTAATAATGAAAAAGTGTTAGCTGATTTAAAAAGCTAGCATGCTAGTTAACTGCTGTCACAGCAGGAGTCACCTACAGAACCAAGATCAGCATTTGTACGTGGTTCTGAGGGGTGGTTTTTTTCCCCATCTGTACATAAAGCTAGATCTCTGTCAAGCTTTATCTGAGTGTGCTAATCTCATATGCTAACCGCTAATTAGCGATTAGCTAGCTGTGGTTTTATATGCTATTATTATGACTTTACATGTGTGTGGCTACTTGTGCGTGCTTGCTAATCAGCTGCGTTATAGTTAGATATACGATTAGCAGATTCTGTGTGTTCTAGAATTTTCTGTGTTTCTTAAAATGGCTAATGCTGATATGAAAAAATAGTGCAAAGTCATGATTAGCAACTCCTGTTTGTGATCGTCACAAATCATTTTAGGTTTTAGTGACAGCGTTCACACACACGTCCCTCGTTGGCCCACTGACGTGCAGTGGCGTGGGATTCTTTTTGGCGTTATGCAGCACGTGTTGCGTTATTATCTTTACATTATTATGCCTTATGTGTTATATGTGAAATATTACACTGGTCGGTTAGCTTCGTAACAGAGTTATAACACGTTCGGCTCCACCGTTCTCGTGTGTGTAATAGAGATGTGTGTGTGTATCGTCTAAGTGTGACCATATCTTCACTTCATCTCAAGAGAAATATTTATTGAGGAAAAAACAAAGACATTACAGAGATAACTAGCAGCGTTAGCAAGAGTTAGCGATGGGTGTTTCAATGCGGTTTTTAACGCTTCCTCATCTTCTTAAGCCTGGTTCTTTTACTTTATCAGCTCAAGGGATGTTTGTTTGATGTGGGATGGAGCACCGTTTTACCCAGAATGCATTGCTGACATTGTTTTCCTTTTAATATATAAACAAGAGCCACAAAATTCTCCATAACACAGCTCAGAATCCCCCAATTGTCACTCTAGCTCATGCTAGCTAAATGACTAGCTAACTCTCAGTTCATTATACTAATGACTAGCATGCTTTACATACAGTAAACTGCAGGATGTACTCATTATTAGCAGCAGGCTAACTTATAGTCATCTCACAGGATTACTGAAGAATTTAATTCGCTAGTTAGGTTAATTTCTGGGCTAACAGCTAACAATGCTCATTTTAATACTCCTTCATAAAATGTCATATCTTACTGCTTTTCATATTAGAGAATTAAATAAAATTGGGTAATTTTTTAAGCTAACTGCACATAAAGTGTGTGTATTATGCTATTTCATAGTTAACATCACGGATATCATTACGTCATTTGCTATACCTATACGCAGTGCGTTAAGAAAATGCGTAACAGTTTCAGTCATGTCATGGGAAATGGCTTAATGGTTTCCATTAGGGATTTTCTGGTTACAGGAACCATTAGGAACTTGATATTCCATTAAAGTAAACTAAACATTACAGAGCATTCAACATCCATTAAAAACAATTAGATGCCAGAACATCTGTAATGGTTTCCATCACAAAATGGGAAATGGCTTAATGGTTCCCATCAGATTCCTAAATGTTTCCACTAGAAACCAATTTACCATCAGAATAAAATCAGATAATCCACTAGGAACCAATAGAAACCACACATTTCATTAAACTACCATTCCAAACCTTGAGAAATATTAAAACCTGTAATGGAAACCAGTACAGATTTTCCAGTTCTTAATGGGATTTAATTTATTTCTTGTGGTCAGTTTAATGAAATATGATGTTTCTAATGGTTTGTAATGGATTGTGAAATTTTATTCTACTTATAAAACAAGTGTTTAATAGCAACTGGAACATTTCTAATGGAAACCATTAATCTGATTCCCATTACATGATCGAAACCATTACAGATTTCCTGGTTCCTAATGAGGTTTAATGTGTTTCTAATGGTCTGTAATGCTAGTATAATGGAATGTCAGGTTCCTAATGGTTCCTTTAAGCAGAAACTTGAGAGAGAAAGAGGAAGAGAGAGCAAGAGGGAGAGAGAGCGAGAGAGAGGGAGAGAGAGAGAAAAAGAGGGATAGGGAGGGAGAGAGAGGGAGAGGGAGGGAGAGAGCAGGAGAGGGAGGGAGAGAGCGGGAGAGGGAGGGAGCGGGAGAGGGAATGAGAGAGGGGGAGGGAGAGAGAGGGAGAGACGGAGAGAGAGGGAGAGGGAATGAGGGAGAGTGATGTAGGGGTTAAGGGGAAGTGAATAAGGGTGCGTTAGAAGCCGCACTGAAACACAGGGTTTGTCTTCCTGCTTCATTAAATCTAAATGATATTTATTCCACTTTACTCCACACTCACGGCTTTGCAGAATAAACCAGAATAATAAATATTTTACTATCTCACATGTGGCATGAATTAAAAACGCTGTGCATCATGTAGAAAAGCATTTATTTATTTATTTATTTAATGAATCATTGCACAAATGATGTATTATCCAGCCTGAATAAAACTCCAGGTGTGATATAAGCTCCACAGCTGTAATAAACACATCATAACAATTTTAATGGCTGAGACGTAACTGTAATGTTACACTTTTTACATTAACACATCTCCTGCTGCTGCTGAATCAATGACAGTGAATGAAGGAATATATAAATAAATATATTAAATAAATTAATAAAATACAATAAAACAAACAGTTTCCATTGATTTTACAACCTTGTACCTTTCTATAAATATGATGCAAAAAGAAATACAAAAATTGCAAAGAATAAATAAAACATAACATTCACAAAATGTACCAAAATGCATCAGGGAAAAGGTCCTGGGACCACCCCGCCCACCCCACTCTCCCCCACTATCCCCCACTATCCCCCCACTCCACCCCACCCCATTTTCCCCCACTCTCCCCCACTGTCCTCACTCCACTCTCCCCCACTCCACCCCACTCTCCCCCACTATCACCCCACTCGCACCCAATCCCACCCCACCCATCCCACTCTCTCCCACTCTCCCCACACTCCACCCCACTCTCCCCACTCTCCCCCACTATCCCCCCCACTCCACCCCACTCTCCCCCACCCTACCCCACTCCCCCAACTCCAGCCAGTGCATGAATTCATGTCTGCTATAAAAAATAAATATATACATAAAAATTTCACTAAATAAATAAATAAATAGCATTTCATGTAAAAAGTAGACCGTATGAAAGAATGTTCTTGTACGCTAGAAGTGTGTGTGTTGAATTTCTCGTAAGGTGCGTACAGTGTCCTGAGCAAAGGCACGCAGCTGCTCCAGCAGCAGGTGAACGCCCACGTTCAGGTTATAATCGTCTTTACTGAGATCAGCCAGGACAGAGACGGAGTCGAGCTGAGACTTAGAAGCAGGAAGACCAGCCAATGCCTGCACCTGAACACAACAACAACAACAACAACAACGTCACAACCTGTAAGAAAAATACAACTTATCACACGTAATTCGCGTAGGAGACCAGTACTAACACTGAAAGGAAACCCACCTTATTGATGTGTGTGTTCAGCTCAACGATTTCAGCCAGTAGCGTTGTTAGTTCTTCTGAACAATCCAATTTCTCCTTCACCTTCTGCAGTAGATTCTGATGGAGCTGCAGACCTTCAGATATTCGGCCCAAATTCATCTCCTGCACCAAGAGACATGGTGGGTTACAATGGTTTAGGACTAAACCCCGAAACCTTACAGCTAATCCACACCCCCTCAGGACTAAACCCCAAAACATTCAGGATTGAGGGGTGTGGATTAGCTGTAATCATTTTCTTAAGAATAACCAAAAAGTTTAAACTTGTCAGGACTAAACCACAACTTCTCAACACGCAACCACTTCAGCACTATCACAAAAGTTTCTGGATTCTCACAATTAAATATAAACTTCTCATTCCAAACTAAAAACTAAAAACTAGGACTAATCTAGGGTTCTTATGGACTGAGCTAAACCTCTTTCGGGATGAATCCAGAGCTCTTTAAGACTAATTAAAAAAATGTCCTTAAACCTAATCCAAGACTCTTTGGAATTTACCAAAAAGTCCTCAGGACTATCCCTCCACATCCAACTAACACTGCTCAAGACCGATTCAAGACTATTATGGTGTAAAGGTCTCAGGACTAAACTGGACTAAAACTAAAACTCCCATTAGGAGTCTTAAGATTGCTTTAAGACTAATCTAGTGTTACCTTTACTAAGGTAAAAGCTCTCAGAACTACATCGCAGGTCTGTCCCAAGACACAGATAACTCCGAGTAATCGAAGACTAACCAAAACACCTGTAAATAAATCTTTCTCACCAGAGTGTGTGTTTCTGAGATGGGGGCGAGTTTGGGTGGAGAAGGAATCGCCAGCGTCTCCCTGATGTACTCCAGACTGAAGGGGTCTCTCGTAAAGTGCTGAAAAAGTCAACAAGAAACGTCACATTACACACACACACACACACACACACACACACACACACACACACAATCTATATTTCTATCATACAGGGCTGACATGGCACTCTCCTTGATCATGTTATTAAAAAATGCAATAATAAAAAGGAAAGAATAATCACAGCGCCCCCTGGTGTCTACACGACTGATAGCTACATACACATCTGATTCCAGGCTAAACATACACACTGCAGCCTAAAACAATCCAAACAGAAATGTCTGTGATTTCTCTCAACACATCCTGTCAGTTTTAAATGTCAAATATATAAATATACATAAAGTGAAGTTAGTTGTAATGTAGTTGTGAGTTTAACACTGCTATTTCTCACGATCTTCAGTCTTTGTTAGTATTGATGGGTTTTTTTTGTTTGTTTTTTAGATTAGTCTTTAATCTGAGATTTATGTTAGTCCTGACTCTAAACAAAGCTCTGATGAGTGTGAGATTTCAGATAGTCTTAAATGTGCTCGTCCTGAAGTGTTTTCACTTTTAGTGTTGATCAGTCTTCAAGACACGCTGGCTTCCTGTAAATATTCATCTACATCCCGATTTCTGTGAAGCTGCTTTGTGACAACGTCTACTATTAAAATACTATTTCAATAAAATAAAATACAAAAAGAGTATAATATTTCATTAAAATTGGATGTTGCTCTCATTACAAAACAAAAACACACTCAAGTCTTGAAGCCTTAAAATTGGTTTTAAAAAAAAGTCTAAGGCAGGGGGCACTTCCTTTTGGAACAGGAGATTCATTATTGTGTTTTGTTGTGCATATATACACACACATATTTCTATTATAAATCTAATATTTGTAGATATTACTATTGACATGCAGCTAAAAAGTTCTTTATATCTCCGTCTCTGTGTTTCTGCAAATAAAATCAAAAAGTCCAAATCTTTCCTTCAGTGCTCTGGAGACAACGCTGCAGATTTAAACACTAGACTGTATTGAGTGTCACAATCAGGACATGTAGAATAGTAAAAGTCTTCTCTTTCTCTGGAAATGTATTCTTTGATCAGATTAACGAGCTGAAGAGTTTTGTCATAGAGGAGATCTAACGGAGATCTTTTAGGACCCAGAATGCTCTTAACTCAGTAGAATTGTAGATTTTTTTACCTCTCTCACACACGACTTGTGCACCACAGGAATATTCTTTAACAGCTTATTGACCAAACTCTGTGCGTCCTGCACGCTGGAGTGGAAGACGCTGATTTGTGAGCTGCGAGGTTTGACCGGTGAGGAAAAGGACACGAGCACTAAAGAGCAGTGCAGGAGCAGAACTGAGGGACAGAAACACAACAAAACATTACTTCTCCATTCACACTCACACAACAACCTTCACATCAGGAGGAGATCACACACCAGAACGGCTCTGGACTGAAACTAAAACCTAGTAATCTCTCAGGATGAATCTAAACCCTAAATCCTCAGGACGGACCTGTAGCTCCGAGCCGGTCGAATACACATCGCGACTTAAAACTCCTCGAATAATGTTTAATTCTTCAGGATTCAGAACCTAAAATTGCTCAGGACTAAATCTGCAGGACTTTCTCAGACCTGCTTCAAAATCAAACATAATACTGACCAGGATAAAAACTAGAATGCTTCAGAACTAATCTAAAAGTCCTTAAGACTAACTCGTAAATCATCAGACTAAAAACAAAACCCTAACTCATCTCGAACTCTTCAGGACTGAGACTGGACTCAAACCCGTGCAAACCCTTCAGAGCAGCTTAAAATCCCGAGAACAAACAGAACACTCATCAGAACTAACCTCAAACTCTTCATTACTGACTCACAGCGTGAACCCAATACTCATCAGAACCGTTTAGGACCGAGACAAAACCTTGTAGGACCAAGAGAAGATCCTCATAAAATGATATGAGTAAAAATATTGTGAATATAGGGCAGATTCAATTCATATTTCTCTTTATTAAATTGTTTTTAAACATTTCTAAAATGATTAAGTCCATTTCTAAATATTTAAACTCATTTCACTCTGAACATGGTGATGTTCTGCTGGAGGATTTTAGCTCATTTCACGCCTTTATTTCTAGAAAGAAGAAAAACGACCTGCCAACAGAATAAAGCAATTTTAAACTTGAAATGATTAAATATGTGCAGAAATAGACTCTTACATTTATTTTATAATAATGTTAGATAACGTTTCCGTTATTCAGGATATCCTCACTTGCTAAGATTTTTTGCATTGCAGGATCAGCAGAAAATCTTCAGGAAAAAAAAAGAATCCCTTAAAACTAACTTAAGACTAAAGACTAAAATACTTATCAGGACTAATACAGAGCTCTTCAGAGGAAACACTGCAAGATGATCTTAACAATCCTAGCTGAAACAAAACGAATGATCTAACACTAGTTGGAAGGCACTGCAGCACCAAGACCAAATCCTCTGAACACGGGATGGATTTATTATTGTTTTATATAACTTACTGAATACCCGAGTCAGGACTGAGTCAGAAACACTCAGGACTAACCTCAAACGATTTGATTTGACTAACAGGAGATTTTAAAGACTAACTTGCAAATCTTCAGCCCAAAATAAAACCCCTTAAAACTGACCTTAAGTTCCTCAGACCAAATGAACTATTTATGAGGAACCTAATACTCCTGAGGATCAACAGAAGATCTTTAGGTCAAAGCCAGAACTCCTAAAATAATCCTGAGACTGAGTGAGAGAAACCGGAGACAAACAGGTCGTAGTACGTTCTCAGAGTAGTGAGGACTTTGGTCCAGAGCAGAAGATCAGAAGGTTAAACATTAAACACTTACTGAGGAGAGGAGTCATGGTGTCTGCAGCTGCTGGCTGTGGAGAAGATTCAGAGAGTGGAGAAGATTCAGAGAGTGGAGAAGATTCACAGAGTGGAGAAGATTCACAGAGTGGAGAAGATTCAGAGAGTGGAGAAGATTCAGAATGTGCTGGTGCAGGAGCTCAAACCAGTATTTAATCTCCTCCCGAGGAAACAGTTGAGGAATCAGGGAAATTTCTGAGTGTGTGTGTGTGTGTGTGTGTGTGTGTGTGTGTGTGTGTGAGTGGTTACAAAAGTTGATGACTCTTAATGAGAGTCGTGTTATATGTGATAATGAGTGTTACTCTACAGGATTATAATCACACTATCCGGTGTCACCCACATGAGGACCGGTTCCCTTCTGAGTCGGGTTCTTCTCAAGGTTTCTTCCTCTTAACATCTCAGGGAGTTTTCCCTCACCACCATCACTCATTAAGGATAAATTTATAAAATTTAATATTTATATATTTCTGTAATGCTGCTTTGTGACAATGTCCGTTGTTAAAAGGGCTATAGATATAAAAATTGAACTGATTTGAACACACACACAGGTGTGAATGACTGTGTGTCTGTGTGTGTGTGTGTGTGTGTGTGTGTGTGTGTGTGTGTGTGTGTGTGTGTGTGTGTGTGTGTGTGTGTGTGTGTGTGTGTGTGTGTGTGTGTGTGTGTGGTGCTCTGTGATGAACTGGCGTCACACCTGTGCTTTATTTCCACAGAAGGAGTTCCCTGGATAACTCCACTCCGGGACCAGGATATAGCTGTCACGTAAAAGAAATGAATGAATCATCAAACCTCGGAGTTTCTGTGTGTTCCTCTCCCTGGTGCTCTCACACCTGACGTGTGTTCATCCTGTCTATTTGTCCTCATGTTTTTCATTTCATGCTATGTGTACATTTTCATTATGTGTAATGTCTGATCACTTCCGTCCTTTAAAGAATTTGAACTTTCTGGATTTCATAACTGGAGGAAGAGCCGATGGAAAAATCACAAACAGACGTCACTCAACTTCCACTATTCCTGCTTGCCATGGAATGTGGGTGTGTGTGTGTGTGTGTGTGTGTATGTGTGTGTAAGAGAGTTAGACGTCACATATTTTCACTCTTGCTCAATCTTTTATTTCCCCTTTCTCTGAGTAGACAGGGATATTTCCTATTCAGTTCAGTGTTGTGTGTGTAGCGTGTTTAACAGTGGACATTGTCCCAGAGCAGCGTTACAGAAATATTTAACTTCAGATATAGATTTTAAATGTATGAATTTATCTGCTGCTTTACCTAAGAAAAAAACTAAACGCTTGAGTAAACAAAAATGTTTTCAGTCTGGACTTAAACACTGAGACTGCGTCTGAGTCCCGAACACTAACTGGAAGACTGTTCCATAACTGTGGGGCTTTGTAAGAGAAAGTTCTGTATAAAAAAGCTTTGTAAAAGTTCTCTCAGGTACTGTGGCGCGAGACCGTTCAGTGCTTTATAGGTCAATAATAGTATTTTATAATCAATGTGAGATTTCACTGGGAGCCAGTGCAGTGTGGATAAGATCGGGGTGATGTGGTCGTATCTTCTGGTTCTAGTTAGGACTCTAGCAGCTGCATTCTGGACTAACTGGAGTTTGTTTATGCTCCTACTGGAACATCCAGACAGTAAGACATTACAGTAATCTAGTCTAGAGGTGACGAAAGCATGAACTAATATTTCTGCATCATGTAGTGACAATATATTTCTTATCTTAGAAATATTTCTGAGATGAAAGAAGACTATCCTAGTAATATTATCTACATGAGCGTCAAATGATGGACTGGAGTCAATAATCACTCCAAGGTCTTTTACTGCTGCACATGATGACACAGAAAGTTCATCCAGAGTTACTGTGAGATCAGAAAGATTACTTCTAGCTACACGTGGTCCTAGGGTTATGGTTAGGGTTAGCCTAACCATAACCCTAAGCCTAGTACTTCTATCTTGTCAGAATTAAGTAAGAGAAGTTAATAAGCATTCAGTGTCTAATGTCCTTTACACATTCCTCAACTTTACTAAGCTGTCTGTCGTCTGGCTTTTATATAAAGTAAAAAGCAGTGGGCCTAAAACAGAACCTTGTGGAACACCAAATTTAACCTCTGTATGCGTGGAGAAGTCTCCATTTACATCTACGAACTGATAACGATCGGTCAGATAAGACCTGAGCCAGGAGAGGACCGTTCCCTTAATGCCAACAACATTTTCTAATCTATCAAGGAGAATAGTGTGATCTATAGTATCAAAAGCTGCACTAAGGTCCAGTAACACAAGCAGAGAGACACAACCCTGATCAGAGGTCAGTAGAAGGTCATTTACTACTTTAACTAATGCTGTCTCTGTGCTATGATGAGGTCTAAACCCTGACTGATACATTTCATGAATGTTATTTCTGTGTAGGTATGAGCATAATGATACATGATAACATTGATTATCTCGTTACAATGGCACCTGTAAAGGGGTGGATAACGCTCCCTGTGACACTGCAGAAACTGTTCAGGAACGGTTTGAGGAACATGACAAAGAATTCAAGGTGTTGACTCGACCTCCAAATTCCCCAGATCTCAATCTGATCCAGCATCTGTGGGACGTTCTGGACAAATAAGTCCGATCCACGGAGACCCCGCCTCACAACTTACAGGACTTACAGGATCTTCTGCTGACGTCTCGGTGTCAGATCCCACAGCGCACCTTCAGAGGTCTTGTGGAGTCCACGCCTCGACGAGTCACAGCTGTTTTGATGGCACAAGGGGAGGGGGACCTACACGATATTAGGCAGATGGTTTTCATGTTATGGCTGATCGGTGTATATTTAGGGGGGCAAGCACAAAAGGTGTATGGGCACCCTATTGTTATTCTACCTTTTCTTCTTATTATTATTCTGCTGCTTCTTCTTCTTCTTCTAGCTAGGGAGTCTGTGGCAGCCAAAAAACCCTTCTGTTGTGAAACAGTTGTGAAATTTGGCACACTGATTGAGGAGAATCTAAGGAACATTCTGACCAAATTGGGGCCAGGTGCTGCCAACACTTTAGCGCCACCACTGGGTCAAATTTGGAAGAACATTTATGGCCATAACTTTTAAACCGTGTGTCCAAAATGTAAAAGCCAGGCATCACTGGCACTTATATAATACAGGCACTAATAATGAAATATAATGTATGAAACACATGTCTATAATGTTAAATTAAACAATAATAAACTGCTAAAATAAATAACAAGAACAAGTCGTAGTCCTGAATGTCACTGAAATAAACAGGAGAAACAGACTTTAACCGTTAATCAGGCGCGGCTAATTGCAGACTTTCAGAGTATCTAGCTAGAAGGTTTTATGTGGGTAGATCTAGATAAAGTTATAACTTATAACTGATCATTTATAATTAAGTTGCTACTATCAGCTATATAAATGATCTATTTAAAGTAACAGGCTAATAGGTCGATAAATATACTTTAGTCCTGATTGGCACTTTAATCTGATTCACTGATGCAGTGTCGTTATATCACAAGTTCACAAGTCAGTTAAATAAAATCATTTAATAATGAAATAATGAAAAATTACCCAGTAAAAGCAAGCTGCAAGTAAGTGGTTTTGAACCCCAGTGTTAGAGTAAATGTATATGTATATACTGTATATCTTACTGTATTAATATAATTTATTTACATCAATGTAACGGTAGCAATAAGATCCTTTAATATTGAATATTTAAATTATTTGAAGATTTTCCCAGGCTGCTGTACTGAACTGAAGACATTAAAAGTAGTATAATGGTTTGAACACAGAATTTTGCTGTGAAAATTACAGAAGTTCTTTACTTTCCTTGTACTTGTCCATAAAGTCAATTTCATAGGTGTTTCTAAGGACTTACTTACTGAGAGTAAATAAAGATAATGTTAGAATTATCCGTAAATGTTTCCAGTTGTGACAGAAATTACAATATTTTCACATCTAATCTCTACTTAATCAACATTGTTGAGAATGTTTTGAGACTGAAATTGTAAAATCCTAATTTATATGTTTCTACTTTGTGTTACTGTTGTGTTTAAAATCTATTATGACTAATACTTTTCTCCTTATTCTTGAGTTATTGCAATTAACAGCAGATTCTCTAAAATGCTGGGCATGTGCAATAATACATGACTAATCTTCCAGTGCTAACTTCCAGATGTGCAAAAACTGATGAGCCATAATGTGACATTTGATCAAATCAGAGTTGTAAAGTGCGTTGGCGTGCACAACTATTTCGTGCTGAAAAGATGGTGTTAGATTGTGTGCATATGAAACTAAAGAAAACTGGGTAAAAAAGCTGAGAAAACAGATATACTGCTCCAGATATACCAGTGGTACAGATTTAGCGCAGTGGTGTCTCAGTGGTTAAAGTATCTGGGTTACTGATCTTCTGATCAGACAAAGATTATTAACAGAACTAAGCCCGTCTGATCAGGTTTTACTAGTTTTCCTAAAAGCGTATTAAATATGATGGCTAATGTCTTAGCTAAAAAATTTTGGTCCACATTAATGAGGGAAATTGGACCATACCCCCGACCTCCTCTGGATCTTTGCCCTTCTTGGGTAGGACTGTGATTACTGCTTCATTAAATGACTGAGGCAGTCGTCCCACCTCCAGAGCCTGGGAGAACATTTTGAGCATGTAGGAGCAATAGAGTGTTAAATGTTTTCTATACCTCGCAAGGGATTCGGTCGGGGCCGGGGATTTCCTTCCTTTAAGTGACTTCATAGTGTTCTTTAATTCATCTAATGTTAAATCAGCTCGAGGAAATTCTCAATCCTCTTGGTCTAGCGTTGGTAGATCACAGCTGTTTAATCAATTCTCCACGGTGGAGGAATCATCAGTTGTATTACAAGCGTACAATGATTCATAAAATTGTTTAAAAATGATTGTTCATTTCTGTAGGAGACGTAATTGGACTACGGTCCGAGATTAGAATATCATGATAAGTGGCGTCGAACGTAAAGGGAATTAACTTCAAATCAACTGGAAAGCAGCTGATACGGGTATAAACGTTGTGGACCTGTGAATGAAAGTAGTCTCTCCCCGTTGGAATGGCCAGCCTCCGTACATCACCAAAAATAGAATTTTTAATGTACATGTTAAGAAAGTCCCTGGACTTCAAGGGGAGCACACGCTGAGCAGATCTGTCAAAATATGGGTCGAGAACACCATTAAAATGATATAATATATTGATGAAGTGTAATCAATATGTGTAACTAACATTTGGATCTGTTAATAAAGTACAATCATTATGTATTTGTCATCTACAAACCCTCTGTCTCTGAAGTTTTTTGACTCAGGCTGGAAAAGTTGTTTTCACTACACAATCCCACACCTATAATTAAATTAGTAAGTGATGTATCAGGAATCCGGCACAACACATTTTGAAAAAAGCATGGATCATAAAACGTGGTCTGTAAAGGTTAACTTAGGTTAAAGACGGTGAAGATATTTCTCCCACAGCTATGATGAATCGCCCGTCTATCTCCAAGTGTAGCCCTATGTTTAAAAGAACCCCCTTTCCTATTAAAACAGCAGTACCCCTACCCCAAGTGAAAAGACTGACCTGTCCACCTGACTGTCAGCTTGGAACGAGATCGTTTTTGTCTTTAATTTATTTATTCATTTTCATATGGTTCATTTACATGTGATTCATTTACATGTGATTCATTTTCATGAGATTCATATTCAAGTGATACATTTTCATGTGATTCATTTACGTATGATTTATTTACTAATTTGCTCCTCTTTAAATCCAGTTTTAGACTGTGATATTACAAAGTCTTTCCAGATTATTACTTGCTACACTGTATGAGATAACCCCAGTAAAACTGCCTGAATTCTAGAATATAATTTGTTCACCATGTTAGGTTTAAATCCTCTAAAAACAGATTCGCAATTAAATAACATTACATCCTTCAAAGCACTGGCATGTTCCGCTTACTCTCACAATCCTCCAAACACACACACACCCAAAGTCTCCATAAACAAATGAGACAGCAGTGTATCCTACAGAAACCGAACGTTGTCCACAATGTGAAAACAACTCGGAGAGTAAACTGGACTAACCAACAAAATTACCAAGACTGATAAACAGTCTGCACACAATAATAAATATAATGTCCTTACCTTTTAAAGACTTGTAACAAATAATAGAACAGTGTAGCACGTAAAGCCGAGGAGATCACACTAATACTAATAAATTAATAATAAATAAAATGAAACTCTAACCCGGTCAGAGCATCAAAACAGAGAAGCACATTAATACAGAAGTAAATTTTAAGAGGAGTGAGTCCACAAAATCTAGGTGGAGTAATGCAACGACAATATCTTCAATAAGAATCCGAATTCTGTAGAGCTGGAAGGCCGAGTGCAAAAAATGAAAATAAAAGAAGAGCGAAAAAGCCTCCGCTGTGTAGGTGATGCAGTTCAACCCGATATCAAGAGTTTAACGTAGTCTCCTGCTTCCTCCGCTGAAATAAAGTCCTTCTGGACACCGTTATATGTAACGCGAAGCCGAGCTGGGTGAAGTATTCCACAGCGAGCGCCCTCAATACCACGAAGTTGACGCCGGACCTCGTTAAACGCGGCCCGGGCCCGGGCGGTCTTGGCTGTGTAGTCAGGGAAAACGGAGATGGTCAAATCCCTCACTTTAATCCGCTGGAGCTCTCTCGCACGGCGTAAAATATCAACAGACTCACTGTGAAAGTGGAATCTGCACACAATAACTCGTGGTCGTTCACCAGGCTTGGGCTTCGGCTGAAGGGTCCAGTGGGACCGGTCCAGAACCGGCTCCTTCTCCAGACCAGACGCCTCTTTTAACAAGGCCGCTACAGCAGCGGTTGTACAGGTGTCAGCGCCCTCTGGAACTCCCACTATCCTAACGTTATTGCGCCGTGACCTCGACTCCAAATCCTCACATTTATTCTGTAATTGAGTCACGGTCGCAGTGAGAGACTCGATAGTAGTCTTCATATGAACTATGTCACCGGTGCAACCGGAGAGCGCGTGCTGCATTTCCCCAACAGAACCTTTCAGTGTTGATATGGCAGCCTCAGTAGAAACTTTATCACTAGCCAGCTGTGTTTTCACGGCCTGCAGGTCAAGCTGGATAGTAGACAGCGCTTCCCTGAGAATCTCCTGGAGCTTCTGGAGCTCCTTTTTAAAAATATCGGTGATGTCCTTCCTCAGTAAAGCCAGCAGCTCAAGCCTGAGTGCGGCGAAGTCAGGGTCACCGCTCGGCGAAGTCAGGGTCACCGCTCGGAGAAGTCAGGGTCACCGCTCGGCGAAGTCAGGGTCACCGCTCGGAGAAGTCAGGGTCACCGCTCGGCGAAGTCAGGGTCACCGCTCGGAGAAGTCAGGGTCACCGCTCGGAGAAGTCAGGGTCACCGCTCGGAGAAGTCAGGGTCACCGCTCGGCGAAGTCAGGGTCACCGCTCGGCGATGTGGATTCAGGGGGAGAAGGGGACTCGCTCGCGGCGCGCACACTTGGCCTCAGTCGTGTCTGAATGCTACCATGGGTTTTTGTGTTCTTTCCAGACATTTTAACGTACCACAAAGTTAAAATTGCAAACAAGGAAATGGAGTAGAATAAGTCAAAATATATTGTATGACCGAAAAGCGCAATTTAATCCAACTTCACGTCCTACTCCATCGAACTCTGAATTCCGAATCCACGAGATCGTTTTTAAAGTGTGTCCCTTTAAAAAACAATACATCAGTGTTCATAAATTTTAGATGAGAACACTTTACCTCGTTTAACTGGATGGTTTAGGCCTTGTGAACGCCCCCCCCCCCCCCCATTAAACTTCCCTCCCACGATCCCTCATCACAATAAAACTAAAAAGAGAGAAGAGAACAGAAATCCCAGGCTTGCTTCAACATCACATCAGAATTTCACCGAGATAAACAATAAACCTGTGTACAAAAGAAAACAGTTCCTGTGGGTGCTGTGGATGTTTGTATATACATTTAGGCAGCCCAGTCTTCACAAATTCAAATTATGAAGAATATAAACACTGCATATAAAACTAATCACGTAAAAAAAAAAGTTTTAGCGCTTAATTATAATTGTCTGATCAGCTCTCCAACCCAGTCTAGTAGCCTGGTATAAAGTTCCAATCAGGACCGTTTCTAGGTATAGGCGAACTAGGCGGTTGCCAAGGGAACCACCAGCTTGGGGGCGCCAGTGAGTGCATCAACACCCCCACCCGACTCACACACCTACAGGAAAGAGAGTACATTAGTATTATTATTATTATGATTAATTAGTAAGTTATGATTTTTGTTTTAAATGCTATCAGAAAGACGGTGATCAGAAATGTATGTTTAGTGTATATTGAAGATAGCGTTGTTACTATGACAACCAGTGTAGACCTGCAGTCTGAACAGAAAAAAAGGATAAAAGTTATTGTGCATGATTTATTTCAGCCATTTTCTTATGATGTAAATGTATAACTAATTGCAGTTACAGACAGACAGGCTTTGTGATACGGGTGTGTCGTGTGGATGAGAATCTGTTCATGTATGCGGTAGAGTTTTATTTTTATTATACAAACAGTCATGACAGATTGGGGAAGTTTTTTTGGGGGGGTCGGGGGGGGGGGGGCACCAATAGGAATCTTGCCTAAGGTGCCAAAATGACCAGAAATGGGCCTGGTTCCAGTCTAAGGAGAGATTATGATATCGACGTGTTACCCGAAGTGCTAAACGCCTTTACTGGGTCGGTGAAGTACGTTTCTTCTCTGTTGTGTGTGACCCGTAACTTCGCTCCGTACAGAAATCTGAAGAAGACCCCTGGACCACCTTGAAGTAGGTCTTTAGTGCTGTTAAAAGGGCGCGTTTTTTCAGTATGGCAGCTGGGAGGTCAGGGAACATCAGGAGTTTCTCTCTGTTGTAGGTGATGGTCTTGAACTGAGCCACTTTTCGGATGACGTCCTACCAGCCAATCGCAAAAGTAATGCATCTCGACAGTGAAGGCCCAGGGATACGAGGTGTTGTCTGAGAGTTTTCTCAAGGATCTGAGAGGATGGTCGAGCAAAGGTTTCCAGAAGTTTCCAGAGAGTGCGTTCTTCAGCAGATGCGCAATAAAGTCTCCTCGCCCCCTTTAATATTCAGAATGCGCAGGTTTTGCCTTCTACTGAGACTTTGCAGATCCGGACATTTCTCTGAGCTCTAAGACGCCACTTGTCAGCTTTTCAACAGAGTATTGTAGCTGGGAGTTCATGTCAGGAGTAGAAGCTGTGCTACGTTCGAGCTCTGCCATTGTTTCAGCTTGGTTGTCCATCGTCCTTTTCATGGACGAGATAGTGACATCAGTCTCTTTTTAGAGAGCAGAATTAACTGGAGATCGAGAACTGGTCCTAGTCTCTTGTCGATAGCCTCAACTATCTCCAACTTTAACAGTTGAGAATTTGATTGTAGAGCAGCGATCCCCTCTAGCACGGCCTTGTTAGTCTCGGTGCTAACCTCACCGCTACAGTCATCTTGAAAGTCCCTCGGGGTTTCAGTCGTTCCTTCTGCTGTTTTTTTGGGTTTAATTGGCATCTTTAGTGGAAGGCCTAACAGAATAATTTTTAACTTACTGTTACTGAAACTTGAATGAATCGAATGAAGATTTTCACATTTAAACAATAATACAGGGAAGAGTTCATCATAGAAAAGCAACGTTTAATAATACACCGAATCATCACTTGCATCACCACATGAAGGTCTGTTTCATTCTACAGAAGAGTGAGCGGTGTTGCATCATCCTGCCGCAGAACGCCGGCGTGGGAAATCAACAGATCATCAAAGCGAACTGGGGTAAAAGTTCTACGTATTTATTTAACCTGTTCAGAAGTGTTGGCGATCAGTGAGCAGAATTTCTCAGTCGGTTCACTCCAGATGAGCCGGATTATTAACCCAGACCAGCACAAATGCAGGAATTTATTAGAGATTACAAAATGAATGGTACCTTTATCAATTTTATATCAAGCACAAGGTTCCACAGCTAATACTTTACACCATGGGTCTTGTATTAATAATTACTACCCATAGTTAATATATGAGGTAACTTCATGAAGCATTAGTTGGTAATATGAGAAGTACAGATAAGTCACGGTTACGTAATAGTTACCGTTATATAACAGTTTATGTATTCATTAACTATCTGCTGACTAACGGTTCTTACAAAATCCGTCGTTTCCTTAGAATAACCGACATGAACTTTCTTCTTTATTAAGAAATAATCATGGACAAATCAAGTATTTAAGTTCGGCCTAAACGTATACTGATATACTAATAATAAATGGATAAATATCTGATTAGCCCATGATCATTTCATTATGAAGTAAACGATGCTTCGGATGTTTGCTGTTGATGTTAAATGGTTATTATAATGGTGTTTATATAAAGATGTAAGATCTGTTTGGGAGACTCCATATCGAGCCTGACTGCACTAAAACACCTCTTTATATTTCAAACACCGCGTCGGATCTTATTTATTACACCAGTAATTACCATCTCATCTTCATAATCTCTACTAAATTTCTGATTGCGTTGCATACAGTTAACTCCACGTGCTCTTTGACTCTTACTGCGGTTATAAACTGAATTCTGGTTAAATCTCACTAATAAAACACCCTGTAACTGGGCCAAACGCACACCTGTTAACTGTGTGTGTGTGTGTGTGTGTGTGCGCGCGCGCGGGATTCAGGAGGTTAGAGCGCACGCTGAATAAATGTCTGATTTAATCATCATAAATATTGTGGGTGTGTGTATCCAGGCAGAAAAGTGGTATCCTACAGGACCGAGCACTTACTACACGGCAAACAGAGGGCACATAGACTTTTTTTTCTAAAAAAAACAAAACAAAAAAAGAAACAAGAATAAGAAAAAGAAGAAGAAGATCAGCAGGTTTCAGTTTTGTATTTATGGGAAACTGTCGTCATCATCCTCAGCCATTTCTTTAGCAAACTCCAGATCCTGCTGCTCTCGCTCCCTGCGTTCCTGTAAAACACACACACTCTCTCTGATCTAATTTGCACATCACGAGATCAGCAGCTCTGACAGTAGTGCAGCTTCACATCACAGGTTTAGGTATAATTAACACGCTTGCTCTAATACTGTATCGTTTCTATAGTAACAGCTCATACACAGGAAGTTATAACGAGTTTATTATGAATGGATTCCGTACCTCTGCAGACTCCAGGTCCTTGTTGTAGGCCTTAGGTGGGAATCTCATGGCCTGTGGGAAAGTAAACACACCCTGAGTGAAGTGAAGAGAATCTGAGATCAGCTTCTGATCTACACCGTGTCACATGGTCACGCTCTTACCTTGACGGACATGTTGTGGATGTCCAGGCAGAAGGAGATTCGCTGGTGGAAGGCGAGCTGAGGCTCCCGGGTGCCGTAAATGTCCACCGTCTCCTTGGACTGGACGTAACCCTTCTCGTGGTTTATACTCGCCTCGATCACACCGTCACGGATCGCCTGCGCAGACACGTACAAAACACTCAAATACAACAACGTGATCTGGTCATTATTCTCGTGTAGTTCGTGCTTGCACGCACACACGTGCGTGCGTGAGAGAGAGAGAGAGAGTGAGAGAGAGAGAGAGAGAGAGAGAGACAGACCTTTGCCACAATGAACTCTGCATCCTCAGGACTGTCCAGCTGCAGTTTCTGAGCAATATCAGCCAGAGAAATCCGCGAATACGACAAGTTGATCATCCTCACACCTAGACACACACACACAATCACTTTATTTCATTGTTTTCTATTATAGCTTATTCTTAATTACAGTTAATGTTGTAATTGTTTTATTTTTGGATCCTATAGATTTATATTATTATTTAATTTTATAATAAAACACACAATACATACATATACATTAGATATGCATAACCATTTTAATTTAATTTTACATTTAAATTTAATTTTACACTTTAAATTTAATTGTGTGTATAACATTTTAAATAACGTATTCAAGTAAATTGTATTTATATTTTGTCAGGTCATATTTCAATAGTTTGTTTATATATAAACACAGTTCATATTATCTCAAATATATATAGAACTATGAACATAACGTGTATATCAGATATATATACACACACACACACACACACACACACACACACACACACACGCATCATATTTCTCATTTCTAACTGATGATTTTTTTGTCTTCACTATGCATCACTACATCTTCCTCCATTTTTAATATGAATTGATATTTTTGAGGAGAAATGAAACGGTCCAGATGAACAGATGTGTGACAGAGATGATGAAATATGACAGTGTAAAGTGAAGGTCTGTGTTCTCTCTCTCTCTCACCGGTTTTAATCACATTGTGTCTGAGGCGGATGATGAGCGTGTACGTCCCGTCGGCCTGAAACTTCTCTCCAAACTGATCCAGGACCTGATTAAAGTTCGCCAAGTTCCCAGTCCTCACCGCTGTAAACACACACACACGTTATTTTTCTTCAAAAATATTCATCATCAACATTCTTTTTATATAATATACAGAATATGCTTCTGCGTCATTATGTGAATAGGAACTGGAAAACACACACAGAGAGAGACAGAGAGACAAAGACAGAGAGACAGACAGAGACAGAGAGACAGAGAGAGAGATACCCTGAGTGAGGAGGAAGTAGGGCATGAGAGAGCGTTTGAGAGATGGCTGCCGGAACTGCAGTCTGTCTGGAATCTCTCCAAGCAACAACTCCACCACGATCAACAACTTATGGACCTGAGAGAGAGAGAGGGGGGAATCATCCCAAGAGGTGTAAAATCAGTGAACACTAAGTCCAAAAGTATGTGCACCCCTGACCATCACACTTGTGTGCTTCCTTGTTGAACGTCCCGTTTCAGATTGATTCCCCCTTTACTGTTATAATGAGCTCCACTCTTCTGGGAAGGCTTTCCACTAGATTTGGGGGCGTGGCTGTGGGGATTAGTGATCATTCAGCTACAAGAGCGTTAGTGAGGTTGAGGTCAGGCGCTGATGTTGATGTGAAGAGACTCCAGTTCATCCCAAAGGTCTTCTGTGGGGTTGAGGTTAGGGTTCTGTACAGGACACTAGAGTTCTTCTACCTCCTTCCAACCTTCACACACCACGTCTTCATGGAGCTCGCTTTGTGCACTTTGCGTCGTGCTGGAACAGTGTTTGGGTTCCTCTTAGTTCTTAGGGAAACTGTAACGCTACAGCGTACAGAGACGTTCAACACAACTGTGTGCTTCAGACTTTGTGGAAACAGTTTGGGGAAGAAGCACATACGTGTGATGGTCAGGGGTGCACATACTTTTGGCCTTAGCGTGTATAGGTCAGTCTCTACTGCAGACCAGAGAGCTGATGATGATGATATTAAGTGACACTCACGGTCTGTTTGAAGCCGACGGCGGTGTGCTGTGGTGCTTTACGCAGTGCGTTAGTCAGAGTTCTCCTGGCTTCAGAGTACTCCAGCTGAATGGCTTTAATCCGCCCTGAAACACACACACACACACACGGACTTAACGCTGATCTGTCATTACAGCACACACAAAAACTCTTCACACAGGAAGTGATTAGCGGTGTAGCAGAGAGACAGGAAGCGATTAGCGGTTTATCAGAGGGACAGGAAGCGATTAGCGGTTTATCAGAGGGACAGGAAGCGATTAGCGGTTTATCAGAGGGACAGGAAGCGATTAGCGGTTTATCAGAGGGACAGGAAGCGATTAGCGGTTTATCAGAGGGACAGGAAGCGATTAGCGGTTTATCAGAGGGACAGGAAGCGATTAGCGGTTTATCAGAGGGACAGGAAGCGATTAGCGGTTTATCAGAGAGACAGGAAGCGATTAGCGGTTTATCAGAGAGACAGGAAGCGATTAGCGGTTTAGCAGAGAGACAGGAAGCGATTAGCGGTTTAGCAGAGAGACAGGAAGCGATTAGCGGTTTAGCAGAGAGACAGGAAGCGATTAGCGGTTTAGCAGAGAGACAGGAAGTGATTACCGGTGTAGTAGAGGTAGCGAGCCCACTCGTTGTTATTAGCGAGTTCGGGAAAGACGGATTTGGAGACCAGTTTCTCGGCCTGGTCGTACAGGTTGTAGTGCAGGTAGTTCCTCAGCAGCAGGTTCAGCAGCGTGGCCTGACCATCTGAGTCATGACGTAACGTAGCCGTCCTTAAGCGCGTGTGCAGGAAGCTGGCGAAATATAATCATCATATTACACCCCAAATACACGCCTACTGAAATTTAAATATATTTCACATATTACAATGAAAAGAGAAGCAAATATTTACGATTAAATAAACTAAGAATATTTTCAAAATAAATCAGATAAAACATTTTTTATTTATAATTAAATTATACTAATATTAATATTACAAGTCATCACACTGATCAGCAATTTTAAATATTCTTTTATCACTGAGCTATACATATAAAATAAAGAGTATTGTTCTATCTTCTGTACATGAAGGGTGAATGATGATGATGTGAGCTGTAAAGACTGGAGCCCGAACATTAGAGGGCGCTGTGGGGGATGGGGACGAGTCAGCAGTGGACAGACAGTAAACACAGCAGATACAAGCACTTCAGTTCCTCGAGGATTTCAGGATGGCAGAAATTAACACAAAATCAAGGAACACCACAACATTCGGAGGAGTCAGAACTACCGCAGATTCAGGCAGAGACGTGACATGTGACGAGCATTCAGCCAAAGCCCTCTTCGATATACGAGTACAGCTAAAAGCTCTTGTTTACAAGCGAGAGAGGAAAGTAGATGTACACTTGCGCTCGTTTTAAACCCTCGTGCATGCAGTACTGTGAAAAATCTGTATGTGCAAGTAAAACCATTCCCACGCTCAGGACCTGCTTCTTTCCTCAACTACTGCTTCTGAGCACTCTTTCTTTTCGTCAGCAGTGGGCGGGGTCAACTGGCTTTGACTGTAACCTCAAATATCATTTTTCTTGAAATCAGTTCTGATTGGCCGAGTGTCACTGAGACTAACCGTCAGTGAAGTTACCTGTTCTGCATGAAAGACATGGCATTATCCACGGACACTCTTCAGACGAGTCATTCATTTTTTAAAATTTATTTGTTGATAGTTTTCAATGATTACCCTCGCAACTTACTACATTGTGTAATAATAGATGTAAATACGGGGAATATTTACCAGTCATTCATAGACGACTGTATAAAAGACTTGGAACTAAATCCTTCACTAAAATGAGTATTTCCTCCTCCGACGTTGGCGTCAGTGGCTTCGAGTCGCGACAGTAAAGTCACAAGCCACTGTTACTGAGCCAATGCTTTATTATCTGCGGCTCACAATTAAGCATGAAGACTCTTACTACATAAATGATTATTGATATGATGATATCAGCTGGATGGATCGCTGTCTATTAACATCCCAAGAATCCAAAGGACCACTAGTAAACTGGTAGAACACTTCCTGTCTGTTAACAACTGGTAAATAATCCCGGTGTCAAGAAGGCGCTCGGATGTTTTGCCGCCATAAGCATGCACCTGAACCCCCCTTGAGGGTCGGAGGTCCACCCACCAATCTCACAAAATGCTGTGGGAAACACTAGTGTGTGTTTGTGTTACCTGCGCACTGTGTCCAGCTGGTTGAGAAACTCGTACACTCGGCAGTGATAATAATAACACTTTGCTGCCACCAGGTCCAAAGCCCTGCGGTTCTGAGAGCTGATCTTCTGAAGCAGGTCATCTGACACCTTCTGAGCCTGAAACACAGAGCGGGAGAGAGAGGGAGGGAGAGGGAGAGAGAGAGAGGTTTAAAGAACTTAAACACACTGGATCATTGGGTGGATTTTCACACCAATTACTATTATAAAAAGTCTGAAGGTGCAACACACACACACACACACACACACACACACACACACAGACACACCCTCCCCCTGTACCTCAGGGTAGCGTTTGTTGTTGATGAGGTAGACGAGCAGCAGCAGTTGGAGATACGCCTCCACTTCAGGGATAAGAGGAGCAGCTGCTGCTTTACCGGTACGAGGCCGGAACTGAACATCTCCCTCCGTGTCCATCGGCTGCAGATAGAGACTCAAATTAAACATGCACACTACAACGTTTAATCCTCCCCACAGCCGCACACGGTGTTCACCTAACAGCAGATGTGTGTTTATAATCACTGCACACTTGAAAATTCTGTTTCAGTTTTAATCCAGTGTTTGCAGTGTGTGAGAGAGACCTCCTCGAGGAAGCTGAGCAGGAACTCCTTGCCCGCAGCGTTGGAGGTGTAGAAGCCTGAGACAGCTTTGTGGAGGACGTTGGGGTTGAGACGGCGGCTGGTGGAGGGAAGAGCACGCAGGGCTCTGAGGACGAAGCGCGGCTCCTTCCCCGACACGGCCTTCTCGATCTGCTTCACGTGCTCCTTAATGTCTGCGGAGAAGAGATACACGTCAATAACACACACACTAAACACGTTCGAGTGAGTGTGCTTACACATATCAAACCCCCAGGTCCTTCAGACTTAACCCAAGACTCGAGTAAGCCCTAATGCCTAATCCCAAAATTTATTTTTAAAATGTTCTAAACAGCAAGACTATTTATATTTCAAGTGACAGCTGGTGCAAGTGAGTAATATCTAAATTGTGTCCTGATTCTTTTCTGTGCTGATTTATTTTTGTAAAAAATAAAGCTGTTAAACACAGCACTGATGATTGATATTATATATATATATATATATATATATACACACATATATATATATATATATATATATAGGGTCACGTGACATGCTGATATTTCTGTCACATCGTCCAGCTCTTAGTGATTATACATGTTTATTTATGACGTGACGTCATCATGAAGGCGACTGCATTCGGTTAGGCTGCGTCCCAAAAACAAAACTGACCCAAGACAAAATGCTTATAGTAAAAATACAAATAAATAAAGACTATAACTGAGGTGCATATAATGTTTTGTCTGCTAGCATGAACAATTCAGCTAAACACTCATTCCTTGCCACTAGCTAGTTAGGCTAAGCTAACTCCAAGCTAAGCTAATGTGTTGTTTATGAAACTCGCTGTAATAGTTATTTTCTCTAATCTGCACTGAGAAATGATGGTAATGATTATGATGATGATGATGATGATGATGTTGTGTTTAATGGAGAATAATTGTGATTAAAACCTTCCAGGGTGATGGAGTCCTGCTCTTTAGCCGGCTTGGCCGCCGCAGAGCTCTCCTCCTCGGGCATCTCTACATCCTGAGCCTCGGGGCCCTGGCTCTCCTTCTGCTTCTCCGCTTTATTCTCCTTCGCCTTCTCGCGTTTCTTCGCCGTTTCTTTCATAATGAATCTGGAAACGTTAAATACCTCGAAACTTTTAAACAATCTAACAACAGCTCAAACACCAGGCCCGCGAGCGCCACTGCACATACAGAATGACTGGCAAGTATTTGAGGGGCGCAAAGGATCCTGGGAGTCAGACAGTCACGCGCGATCAGGAGTGACTCGAACAAGTCAGGTGAATCGATTCCCGAGGAGTCGATCATTTATACAGGGAAAACGATCGCGCTATTATTAGCAACACAAGTTCATCACTGACTAGCTTACAGTACAGTCACTCGGAAAGCAGGCCAGACATTTTAATAGAAGTGAAGCAAACATTTTACAGAATTCAAATGATGGGCCTTACTGTGGTATTTTTATTGGTACCGGCACATAGTGGTATCAAAGGAAATTAAATAGCAGATAAGGCAGCAAAAGAAGCCATAAAAAACAACGACATTAATTTATCAGTCAGTAAAAGTAGGAATGAAATCAAGAGTATTATTAAGAAAAGGTTGAAGGAAACGTGACGAAAACAATGGCATAAGGAGAAGAAAGGTAGATAGTTTTACATAATTCAGAAGAAAGTGGGAGAGATGAGAAGTGCAGGGAAAAAAGGAGAGAGGAGATAATAATATCAAAGATAAGATTTTAAATAACTCGAATTACACACAAAAAAAGAATCATTCTATGATACACATCACTAGTTGAAGGCTTTACAGCCGAAAGTCCCCGGATGTGAGGGTAGGTTCTGATTGGTGTACAATCCCGCGTTGCTCAAGCGTATATGTAGTTTCCTGTTCGTAAACTGACTACAACTCTTAGTATCGTTATTTTATTATTATTACTGTTTTTAAAAGTAAACATTTATCTTTACACATGGACTAATAAAGAAAATAATCCGAATATGAAGTAAAAATATGATGTAATAACGTGTAGAAACGCATTTATTTACCACCACAGATGGATAATCAGTGCACCTGTCACTGTGGCTAACACATTAGCATGGCGGCGCCTCAGAGACTCTAACAGCGGCAGGCAGGCTCGCGCGTTGCCAGGGCTACTCCAAAGCCCGCGTACTAGCGTACTAAATAGTATGGGAAGGTCATACGCCGTCTCGCGGCCATGATGATAAAGTACTCTTCTCACGTGCTGTGTAGTGCGCTAGTATGCGGGTGATATAAAGGGGGCTGCTGTGTGACAGGGTGTGGACTGAAGCCGACAGGGAAAAGCGGCATAGCGCGCATTTTAATACTAAATTGATCACCGACAGCAGATTAAAAAGGTTCGAGATCACCAACAAAGGTAGTAAATGCTTTTATATTTCGCCTTATATTCATCATTGTTCTAGATCTTTCCTCAGTCGCGTCTTTAAAACGCTCCACGAGCTGATTTTTCTGTAGAGATGATGAGGTAACGGCGCATAAATATCACTTTAACAGCTTTGTCTCTTTCTAATGCAGCCTTGAACTCAGATTTATTTTAATTTTAAAGCTGTTTAGATGATGAGTATTTTTACTTGGATATAAATATGTCAGAAATGTGTTTATATTTAGCCCAGCTCAGTCACAAGGCTATATCTTTAAATATCTACGGCAAACATTCCTCCAAATACACACACACTTACATACTTATTATATCTATAAAATAATATACGTTTTAAACATTTTGTTTCTTAAAAAACAAAAACAAATCTAAACCAATGGGTCGCTTATAATAAATGCAATCAGTGCTCTGGGGTTGCCAGATTGAGGCACACTGCTTCAATGATAACTAACTGATTATCATTCTTTATTATTAATCTTTATTAATAAAGCTTTCCATTTTGAATCCCAAATGTTCAAATTAGACAAAGTTAATGTCAATTAAATATAATAATTATAAATATTTAACTATTTTACCATTTTTATTTTATACCATGTTCAAGCCTGATGTGGTCTAGGATATTCATAAGGCATTTGAACCCAATCTGGCAACCCAGATCTCTATTACACAGCAAAATCCACAAATTAAAAAAATATTTTGTTTGTCCAAAGTAAACTAATACTATAAACACTAAATTCAGTTTTAAAGTGAACTCTAGACTTTATCTGTTTTTTCTTCTTTTCTTTTTTTAAATCATAAACTGTTCATGGTGGTGTACAGGGTTGCCAGGTTGAATTATTTAATGAGGTGAATCACAACCTAAAACATTGTCCTAATACTCTATAAAATATAAATGTAATAAACAGAATTAAAACTGTTCCATATGGAGCAATATCTAAGTCTATTAGATATTTTATATATTCAGATGTTTGTAATTCACCCTTTTATTTTATTTTTTAAAAAGCTACTCTTAAGGGGAAAATCTCAGACATTTAAGAATATATTGTGGTATACTGTAGAAAATGTCCAATCATAAAAAATTAACTCATACGGTACATTTTATATATTTAAAATATATCTATTCCATATAGGATTGTATCGGATATTAAGGTTATTTATGGAGCACAAACACGACCCCTTTTTTCCTCTGAAAAGTTTGGTATCACCCCTCCCCCTGAACCACGCCCATTACATGCCCCGCCCACCAACGTGTGAAGGTGGCGTTTTGGCAGAACCCTCGCCATGAGCAGATGATGATAAAGCTTCAATTAGTTTTCTGAACACTTTTAGTATTCTAAATGGTAAAAATAGAAGTTTGGATTATATTATTATAGCTGATCTTTTACACGACGATGAGATTGTTGAGGGGGTTAAAGAAGATTTGGGGGTGTATTTTATTTACAGAGAAGATCTGAAGACCGACGCACTGATCACGTCTTTCATTTCTGACAGAATTAACATTTTAAAGTCTTTGCTTTGTTGTTCACTTCTAGATTAAAATGTTGGACATGACGAGCACCCAGTTCGACTCCTTCCTGTTCTGGAGGCAGCCCGTCGCCGCCTTGGACCTGTCCGAACTCGAGGACCTAGGACTCGCCGAGCCGAAATCCAAGGATGGGTCTTTGTCCGGGAAAACGGGGAAAAGTTCTCCCAAGCTGGATGGAGATGATGACATGGAGCTGTCAGAGTTCTCCTCCTTCAACTACTGGAAGGAGCCCATCGCCAGCATCGACATGCTGGACTTCAGCCTGCTGCTGCTGTGAAACCATGCCCCCATACAACTACAGACCCGCCCATCATGCTAAAAAGCTCCTCCCCTGACACTTCATTGCCTCCTGATTATTACAGCAATTTAGTTTTTCTCTAAATCGTGTGTTTTCTGTCCTGACGCAGCACTGACATGGGTCAGAGTCTCGAGTGTTAAAGAAAGTAAACGTAGATTTTTGATGGAGATGAAAGTGTAAAAAAGTGTAAATTTCAGCCTGAGCATCATCTCGTACCGCAGGTCGTATTCACAGCCATCATGTTTGCATCACCTGTAAAACATATTATTCTACATCTCAGTGTTTCAGTCCCACGTGATGATTTATAATCCCTTTTATTAAATGTGATAGAGTGGAGTGTAATAAAGGACAGTGTTTTCTCTCTGAGTGGTGTCCCTGTGTTTCATCATCACTTTAAACATCAGCCACATTCACATTATAATAACTGTAATAATTACACAGATTTATATTTCAGTCATGTCTTTAGATCCTGTCACTAATAATTTTTATAGTTATACAACAACTGTGCCTCAGAGTCTTATCTGTAACAGCACCTGCACAAATGATGAAAGATTTGACCTGAAAATGAGCAAAATGACAGGAACATACTGAAAACAAACTGGTCATTGTAGAAAATGTCAAAAATGTCCTTTATTTTTGGAGCAAATGGATTTATAAATTGTCATCACAGGACGTTTTACAGCATATTTATTTTTATATTTGATAAAATATAGAGAACTTGATCTAGTGTAATGTTAAGTGGGTTTTTTTATATCAAAAATATGAAGCATATTAAATAAGCACTTATGAGAGTTTTAAACAAGCGTGGGTAAACTATGGATTTATGCATTTAAATGATTAAAGCAGCTTGTGTAAATAAGGATGTATAAATCTAAACATGAAATAAGCGCGTCTAGCTTGCACTGTACTTACGGTGCAGTTTCTCTCCAGACCAGCAAGTGGCGATAAAACAGTTTTTTTACTTTAATACAAACACACTTTCATTTTTTTTTTCTTTGTGATCATTTTAAATGCAGCTATTCCAGAGCAGTCAAAGAATTTATATAACAACATTAACAAAAACGTAACAATATCACAAACTAATAAAACCATGAAGGCAAATCGCTTTAAAATTTAACTTCCGTCATTTGAAACTCTAACGCTGAAGGCTAAAACGAGAAGAAGTGGCTGTAGCCAATCAGTGCATCGATCGGCAGAGTCCTGAATGTTTCCTCGTTTCCTATATAAGCGCACTACAGTGACTCTGTATTAAGGGCACATGTGCGCCCTACCTAGTGCACTCTGTATATAAACGCGGGGGATTTGGGATACAGCGTGAGAAAGTGTTTGTGTGGGAAGCGACTAGCTAAAAGTGGACAAAAGTTGAGTTAAAGTGTGAAAGCGGGCGCGTGAAAGTGAAAAGGTGTGTGAATTTAAATTATATATGAACAACCTTTTGATTTCAGGAATATTGGGGTTTTATTATCTGCATGTTTTTGTGCTAACGGGTTTTTAGGCAACATTAGTTGATTAGCTTGCTAGCTGAGCCATGCTAACAGCGCGCACTGCCTTGACCACTTCTCCGCTCGCGCTGCACTTTAAACCTGCAAATATTCACATGATAACTTTTATAAATATGATTATTTTAGGATTTTATCATTCATAAGGGCTTGGGGTTGTCTTCCAGCTGTGTGAGGTTAGGTTTTTATGCGTTTATAAGTTTAATAACATGAACTTTACGCACAGGTTGTTATCGAATGGTGTGAATAATGTGAGGTTTGTGTGAAATGTATTAGTTTATCTTCACAAATAAAAATAAAGTCGAGGAAAGTCCGTGTTGTTTACTGAGTTTAGACAGAAGTGTGGAGTTAACAGGGACGAGCTGACTGGTTTTAGCAGCTGTGTTCATGTTCAAGTGTTCTGCAGCTCGCTGTTGTGGATTTTAATTGATATTTTTATTAAATATTAATGAGTTTAATTTCAACTTTTATCTGCAGAGATTTTACTTGATTTAGTGACTTTGTTCAGTTGTACTGCTCTTCCTACACCTTATTATTATTATTATTATTATTATTATTATTATTATTATTATTAATATTATTAATGTTATTATTAATATTATTAATATTATTAATATTGTTACACACAAACAGTAGTTACGTTATAAAATAACTGTTATAAATAATACTAAATCAGTTCATTATTAATAAACAAATTGTAAACAAGCTATTCATAAATGTTTTAAATTCAGTTTATATTTAAAAAATATTTCAGCTATTTAAAAAAAGATTTGAATGAAAAGTTAAACACCACATCAGTTTGTAATGATTAAATAAATGTAATAAAAAGACACTGTGTGTGTGTGTGTGTGTGTGTATGTGTATGTATATATGTGTGTGTGTGTGTGTGTGTGTGTGTATATACACATGTGTCACTTTTATTTTAAACACACTGATGTAGAAATATCTGGAACACTAGAGGATTAACCCGGTTGTGTGTGTGTGTGTGTGTGTGTGTGTGTGTTATATTTATATAAATTTAGTATTTCTTATATTTATGATATTAAAGTGTGAAAGCAGAGTGTAAACTCCTCTGTGATGAAGATGTGGGAAAAGTTAACGTTACAGCTTTACGGCTGATTGTTACACGGCGCTGACACTGGAGACTCCTTCCTTACACGTTACATAAACATCTCCTTACTTACAGGAAACTTTATGCTGTGAATGAGCTGTTGCTATAGAAACAATAACGTATTAGACCGAGTGTATTAATGTGTATATAAAGCTGTGATGTGCAGCTGCGCTACTGTCAGAGCTGCTGGTAGAGAGAACTAATCAACACCTGACCAATCACAATCCAGATCTCAACAGCAGTGTTTTAATATTCTGATAGTAAAAGATCTCTCACTCTCTCCCTCTCTTTTATTTTTATTAAAACAATGCACAGTGTAGAAATATGGAATGAGTTATTTATATTATTATATTATATTAATGTTTCTGGTCCAGATGTCCCTGGTGGATTTGGGGAAGAGGCTTTTAGAGGCTGCGCGTAACGGTGAGGATGAAGAAGTGAGGAAGCTGATGGCCAACGGCGCCCCCTTCACCACAGACTGGGTAAATACACACACACACACACATGGACTCGCACGTTTACGTCCCTGTGTGTGTGTGTGTGAGAGAGGACTGTACAGTCACTGCCAAAATTAATTGTGTTTGATGTCTTGTTTTTAATTGTGATATTAGACTTTCTCAAAATCCTGTAATGTCACCCCGTGTTGAGTTTAGCCGTCCCGGTCTCACAGTGTGGGTGGAGCTGTGGATGATTTATTATTTTGTTCATCAGTTTGTGTGTTTGTAACCCGTACAGTTGGGGGCGTCTCCGTTGCACTTGGCGGCGCAGTACGGTCATCGCTCCACGGCCGAGGTGCTGCTGAGAGCCGGCATCTGTAAGGACGCCCGCACCAAAGTGGACAGGACCCCGCTGCACATGGCCGCCACCGAGGGCCACGAGCTCATCGTCGACTTACTGATCAGGGTGAGACACCTCTTCACTACCTCTACTCACATCTCCCTCTGCCGTGAGTGCGTCCCCATCCACCATATTACTCTATACGTAGTGAGGATAAACACTGCACAGGTAGCAGGAACCCTACAGGTAGAGTGAACCTTACAGCACAGTATTGGTTACACCAGGTGAGTACAGTCATAATGGGGCTTAATCTGTTTGGGACGTGCCCCTGGGGTGGGTGTGGTCTGCCCCAGAAGTTTTAAGGCAGTATATTTCCCGTGAGTACGTGTATGTGGGTGTGATGTACGTGTATGTGGGTGTGATGTATGTTGTCAGAACGGCGCGGACGTGAACGCTAAAGACATGTTGAAGATGACGGCGCTGCACTGGGCCACTCAGCACGGACACCACAACGTTGCTCAGATACTCCTCAAACACGGAGCCGACATTCACGCGCTCAGCAAGTTCGACAAGTCGCCCTTCGACATCGCCCTCGACATCCAACATGCAGAACTCGCCAATCTCCTGCAGGTGTGATGTTATATCCTCTCTCTCTCTCATGCTCACACACTGTCTAATTCTCTTACAGGATCAAATATATCCATCTATATTTATGTGTGTGTGTGTGTGTGTAGGAGGGGATGCAGAAGCAGATGAACAGGAATGCAGAATCGTCCATCGCGCCACAGTTCATCATTCAGGGAGGAGTAATCAACATCGCCGATCTCGTTAAACCCAACTCAGGTACGAGAACTGAGTTAACTCTACACTAATGACACAGCAGAGTTTATTAATGTCTGTTTGCTTTTATATTTATTTTTATTCAGTTTAATTGAACCTTGTGTGTGTGTGTGTGTGTGTGTCTCTGCAGGTAACGGTGAGGACGCCGTCGCCGTCAGTGCTCTGGACCAACAGGTGATGAGTGACTCTGGACAGAGGGTGGTTACCATAGTAACAGATCAGCAGGGTCACCTACAGACGAGACTCACACAGCCGCTGTACGTCACGATGCAGAACGGACGGCAAGGTAAAGGAGGAAAGAAGTGTTTATTATTTTTCTGTCAGCACACGTGTGTGGTGAGTTCTAGTTCTGAGGGTTCGAGAGTGTTTACATCTTTATAATATTTACATATTCAGAAAAGGTTAAAACGTCCATATCAACAGGATAAAATACAACCCTCTTTCATATTCATTATGCACTCATTAATATTATTTAAACATCATTGGCTTGTACAGTGTGTTAGTTGTGTCTCAGTTACTTTCCTCTGTGTGTGTGTGTGTGTGTGTGTGTGTGTGTGTTTCAGTGTTGGCCCTTCCCTCCAGTCAGTTCACACAGGAGTCTTTGGATGAAGAAGCTGAACCTCCAGTACGACGAAGGAAAATCGAAGTCGTCTCTGCTAATCACATCGACACTAGAGACACGGTGAGACGCTCCGTCACACACTAACGTCTCCTAATACGTACACGTCTCATTTACGTCTCCTAATACGTACGCGTCTCATTTACGTCTCCTAATACGTACGCGTCTCATTTACGTCTCCTAATACGTACGCGTCTCATTTACGTCTCCTAATACGTACGCGTCTCATTTACGTCTCCTAATACGTACGCGTCTCATTTACGTCTCCTAATGCGTGTACGCGTCTCATTTACGTCTCCTAATACGTACGCGTCTCATTTACGTCTCCTAATACGTACGCGTCTCATTTACGTCTCCTAATGCGTGTACGCGTCTCATTTACGTCTCCTAATGCGTGTACGCGTCTCATTTACGTCTCCTAATGCGTGTACGCGTCTCATTTACGTCTCCTAATGCGTGTACGCGTCTCATTTACGTCTCCTAATGCGTGTACGCGTCTCATTTACGTCTCCTAATGCGTGTACGCGTCTCATTTACGTCTCCTAATGCGTGTACGCGTCTCATTTACGTCTCCTAATGCGTGTACGCGTCTCATTTACGTCTCCTAATACGTACGCGTCTCATTTACGTCTCCTAATACGTACGCGTCTCATTTACGTCTCCTAATGCGTGTACGCGTCTCATTTACGTCTCCTAATGCGTGTACGTCTCCTAATGCGTACGCACGTCTCAGTTTGAAGTAATATATATGGGTGAGTTTAAACCGCCACCAGGGGGCGCACGAGACAGTTTGCTTCTACATTTCATTCTTCATCTTGTATATTGTGTAACATAACCCCAGGGATGAGTGTGACTAGTGGACATGGTGTGTAAGCGTGTTTTTAATGTGGGCGTGGCCTACAGGAGCAGCTGCAGCGGCGTCTGGCCGAGGCCAACATGGCAGCCCAGTTGTACCGACAGCAGCTGCTGCAGAAGGAGCAGGAGGCGGAGGAGTACCGCATGCAGCTGGAGGCCATCACGGAGCGCGTGATCACGCAGGATGGCGAGTGCGTGGAGGAGAAGCAGGAGGAGGCCGAGGAGGAGCAGGAGGAGGTGGTGCTCCTGGCTGATGGAGACGTGATGCTCAACACAGAGGAGATCGACTCCACATCTGACGTCTCCTAACGCCTCGCCTCACGGACTCGCACGTTTACGTCCCTGTGTGTGTGTGTGTGTGTGTGTGTGTGTGTGTGTGTTCTTTTTCAGCTCTGGATCAAGAAGATGAAAAACTTCTACAAGTTTATAAAAGAAAGACAGAAACTCTACTAATTTCCTTCATATTTTTAATAACTTGTCTTCTGCTTTAGTCAAATGATCCGTATTTACCATCTGCCTGAGAAAATGCTGTTTGTTTTGTTTGGTTTTTTGTTTTTGTTTTGTTTTGTTGAAGACCAAATTTAAAGTCTACTCTTTATAATACACCAATTGTGAGCAATTTCTAAATCCGGGTCTTGGGTTATTTGTGTTTTTATTGCGGTGAGTGCACTGATTCAGGGATGATCCTGTTCTCCAATTTCACTGTGATGTCACTTCCCTGTACGACTTTTACATGTAACTCTAATTAATTAATCAATCAATCAATCAATCAATCAATCAATCATCAGTCAGAGTGACACAAACGGGACAGTATTTAACTTTACAGGAAAACTGCACGAGTCTGAGGTTAAATTCTTACAGGAAGAATAGTTGATGTTCGCTACTGGATTTTACTCCGCAATAATAAATGCATGCTGGACAGCTGTTAAGCATCTGCAGTGGCTCAGTATGAAGGGAGCGAAGGGGGTGTGGTCCTAATGAAGGGTGTGGTCTAACGCTTAAGGAGGGTGGCAAGGGCTGTTTCTCAATTGTAAGAATGAACTTGTGTTCTCGTGAAGTTTTAGTCTTACTAAAAGTTCTTTAAGCCGTTGTAATGCAGTAAACTCTGTTTGCAACTCTGACCTCACGTTAACTAAAAACTAAGCTAATGAGTTTACCGTTACCTCAGGATGGAAGCTACACCGATCAGCCATAACATTAAGACCACCTGCCTAATATGGTGTAGGTTCTTCTCTCCTCGTGCCTCAAAACAGCTGTGACTCGTCGAGGCGTGGACTCCACGAGACCTCTGAAGGTGCGCTGTGGGATCTGACACCGAGACGTCAGCAGCAGATCCTGTAAGTCCTGTAAGTTGTGAGGCGGGGTCTCCGTGGATCGGACTCGTTTGTCCAGAACGTCCCACAGACGCTGGATGGGATTGAGATCTGGGGAATCTGGAGGTCGAGTCAACACCTTGAACTCTTTGTCGTGTTCCTCAAAGCGTTCCTGAACAGTGTGTGCAGTGTGTCAGGGAGCGTTATCCTGCTGAGAGAGGACACTGATATTAGAGAACACGGTCACCATGAAGGGGTGAACTCGCTCTGGAGCGGTGTTAAGGTAGGTTCTGCGCGTCAAAGTGACATCCACGTGAACGCAGGACTCGACGTTTCCCAGCAGAACATTACCAGAGCATCACACTGCCCTGGAGAACTTTTGGTAGGTACTAATCCCTGCACACTGGGAACACCCCACAACACCTGCGGTTCTGGAGACGCTCTGACCCAGACGTCTAGACGTCACAATCTGACCCGTGTTAAAGTCTCTCAGATCCTTACACTCGCCCATTTCTCTTGCTTCCAACACGTCAACATCCACAACTGACTGTTCACCTGCTGCCTAATAAATATATACCCCCCTCTACAGGTGTCTCTGTGACGAGATCAACATTACTCACGTCACCTGTCTGTGGTTTTAATGTTATGGCTGATCGGTGTATATCTCAGTCTAAACTATAAATCATTCTTTATAGATGTTTATTTAGATTTATTTAGATTGTTATTAAGATGTTAAAACTGCAGGTACAGGTCAGGCTTCGGTCAGCCGCTGTTGTTTTGCTGCAATGACTTCTGGGACTTCAAGCAGGTTCGGTACACTTGGGTCTGCAGCTGACGCAGCCTGGAGATGAATCAGGGTCATTTCGTGCGACCCGGTTCTTTCATTCTTCAGTACTGGACGAGTTCACAAGGACGCAAGATCACATAAGAACACACACTGAGACATGACCAAGGGTTTCTGTCAGTCTTAATAAAGGAGGTGTGGCCTCTGTGTGTCAGTCAGGGATTGTATTTATACTACACACACACACACAGGTTAGTACGTACTCTTTCATCGGCCGTGCAGTAGCTACACGATTTCAGATGCAACCCGTGTGTTTTAATCAAACCCTCAGACACTTCCTCAGAAGCAGAGATACAGACTTATATTTTCCATAAATCCTCTACACCTCCATTAACAATAACACACACACACACACACACCACCTGGTCTTTCTATATAAAAATGTTTATTCATAGTTAATCCTATTAAAGAACAGTGAAACTAAAAGAGGGGGAATCATCAGTATACACAGAGTTTTCTCCGAACAGTTCTGTCCTTCAGTAAACTGCTGGAATGAGAAATAAAAAAACAAGCTGTGGTTCTAGTAAACCTATGGGTTAGGGGGGCAGGGGTGCTCTGAGAGGGGCCCGGGGTGGTGCAGGGGGGCGCGGGGGCATTGGCGGTCTCTGGAAACCAAACGGAGGAGGACGAGGGGGACCTGTGCCGTAACCTGGGGGTGGCATCGGGGGAGGCGGGCCTCTCATCCCAGGGGGCATCGGATGACCTGCGGGAGGAAAAGAACAGTCACTGAGAACCCATCCCATACTGAATGGCTTCTGTTCCCTGTAGAACCGAACACTTTAGAATCAGATCTAAAATCTGTCCTCGCAAAAAACATCCACAATCTTACAATCCTTTAATCCTCACAGCAGAGAACCCATGCTTCTTCACAAGGAAGCAGAACTAACTGATCTGTGCACGTACCCATGGGTGGGCCAAACGGTCCCCGGGGAGGCATGCCCATCTGTGGGGGTGGGGGCATGCCGGGGGGAGGCGGGGCCCGGTGCTGGGTGGATCCTGGAGGAGGAGGCACCATTCCAGGAGGTCCAGAGTGAGGCATGGGCATCGGCGGCATTCCTGAGGGAAAGACGGAGGAGAGAACAGTCATGCTGAGAGAACCGCAATCTCCACGAGAGAACATTTAACTGCCACCGGACTGCAGAACTGAGACCATGAGAACCTGCACGTTTAAAGCAGTGAAGTTCCACCTGAATTCTAGAGCATCTGAAATTCTGAGCAGGATTTGCATGATTGCTCCGTAACAGCTTAACAAAGAGTGCTCAGAACCTGCCAGTCTGGAACCATGGACTTGCCTTGAGATTCCAGGCATCTGGATCATTGGTCAAAGCATTCTAGAACTCTAGAACCTGCACATTTGAAGTGTGAACCCTGCGAGAGCTCGAGAACATTGAGCACCTGCATTTTATTACATCTGTCATGGGATTCTAGAGCTAGAACTCGGAACACTTGCGAGTGTGGAGCACTGACCTACCGGGGGTTCTAGAGCACAGACTCTCGACATCTGGTACATTTGTTATATGATTCTAGAACGAGAAACACTGAGCACCTGCAAGTATGGAAGGGTGACTTGCCACAGGATCCTGGTACACTTAAAACTGAGAACACGGTCATCCGAGAACACAAACTCTAGACAATCCAAAGATCTGACATGGAATTCTAGAGCTAGCACTAGGACAAGCACCCGGTCATGGGGCGCGCAGAGAGCCTGTAATTCGGGACTGGTGATCCTGATTTCCTACAACACTAATCTCTCAGATCCTAGAACACCACGACTGTAGACGTCTAAAGTTCTAGAGCTGGAGTTCGGGGATGTAGAACACGCAGAGCCTAGAACACGACTACCAGGGATCGCAGAACTAGAACACTGTGCATGGTGATGTTCTGAACACAGCTGAAGGTGCTCGGTTCTCACCTGGTGGGTGCATGCCCGCTGGAGGGAACGGTGGAGGTCCATGTGGAGGTACTCCAGAGGCCCCCTGAGAAGCAGGAGTGCCCGGGGCAGGGGGCATGGGCATCCCGGGGGGCATTCCAGGGGGTAAAGAACCAGGTGGGGGTACTGGTGGGAAGGCACCAGGAGGAGGCATGCCTGTGAAAAAGACAGGTTCAGTACAACGTTAACACGGTTCTCGCATCGGTTCTTCATCTGTCACGTACACACAGAGATAAAATGGATTAGAGGAACAGAACTGAGCGTGCTCACTGACCGGGTATGGGCATGGCCGCTCCCAGCGCGGTCATGACGGGGGTGGGGGCAGAAGGAGGGGGCGGAGCGTCGGCGAACAGCTGATGCGGCCGGTCGGCCTGCGAGAGCGGGTTCTGCGCGGCGAGGAGTCTCTCGGCGGCCGATCCGTGCCGCTCCCCCTTGGAGTCCTTCTTGAAGGCGTAGGACACGGTGATGGGCCGGTTACACAGGTACTGACCGTTCATCGCCTCGATGGCCGCATCCGACGCGTCGAAGCTGGCGAAGTTGATGAAGGCGTAACCCTTGGAGTTCCCCGTGTCGGGGTCTCTCATGATCTTGGGGGTCTGCAGGATGACGCCGAACGCGCTGAACGTGTCGTACAGGAGCTTCTCGTCGATCTCGGGGTCCAGGTTCCCGATGAAGATGTTCGCTCCCACGTCCAGGTTCTTGTTGTGAGCCGAGGCTTTGTTCACGCGGATGGGTTTACCGTACAGCTTTATCATGTTCATGATCTTTATAGCGTAATCAGCATCTTCTTCACTGAGGAACTCCACAAAACCGTAACCTATATACACACACAGGGATTCACTCACTAAATATCAACACTTTCATATTACTCAAGAGGGAGACAGACAGACAGACAGACAGACAGACAGAGAGACAGACAGAGAGACAGACAGACAGACAGACAGACAGACAGAGACTTGCGGATAAAGTCAAATTTTTCTAATGAACCTAGAACACTGTTCTAGGTTCTGATGAATTCTGTGCGTGTGTGTGAGAGAATGTGTGTGTGTGTGAGAATGTGTGTGTGTGTGAGAATGTGTCTCACCCTGATGTTGTCCCGTCACTCTGTCTTTGGGCATGTGTGTGTTCACCACCGGTCCAGCCTGAAGGAAGAGTTCCCATAACAACGGCTCAGACACTTTCTCATCCAGACCACCTACGTACACCGTCGCATCTGAACACACACACACACAAACACACACACACACAGTTAATAATATACTACACACACACAGAAACACAGAGTCCCACACAGCTCCCTGCTGCGCACGCAGCCGAGACACAGTAGGTGTTTAACTGCAGGAATGAGACACGGACAGAACGGACATCTTTCTTCTTTTAAACCTTCACAACCACAACAGACCAAGACTGGAGCTCCTACACCCCTCTCTCTCTCTCTGTCTGTCTCTCTGTCCAGCTTCTGTGAATATCCTCATTAGACTGAGAAAACAATCTCAGGTAAGACCGTGTCACCTGGAAGATCTGACCGTCTCCTTCCTTCAGAGGAGGAAAGCACCTGGCCATAAACCCTGCACATGTTATTAAGTCAGAAGCGTTCAGTCCGGCGGTAAAGCGGGACTGTGGATCAGAACACTGGGCTTGTGGAGGACAGAGGGGGAATACATCAGGAGGAATCTGCAACAGCAAACTAAATAACACACGAAGAGCTTACAGAGACATGTTTAACTGGATATAACACATTCTGGAGATATAAAGTCTCAGGAATTTAAAAATAATAGCACTAATAATTCTAATCTCATTACATAAACAGGGCCATGTGTGGATTAAGTGATACCTTACCTACATACACAAAGAAAAGTGATGTCAGGAATGTTACAGCCAAATAAACACATCCACAAATGCATACTGAAGCTTAAACATGATGAATACAGTCACTTCTTTATCAAATGTAAAGAAGGAGTACAGGAGGGAAGTTCAGAACTGATCTTATCTCAATGAGAGAGCTAGTTCAGCTAGCTAGCTAATGTTTTCTCTCGAAATTCAGCACAATATCGCTCACTGTGGATGAAGCTGCAAGTTTAATAAAAGAGCTTTTACAATAAAAGCGAGTTATCACTTTATAAAAGAATGTAAAGTCCATATCAGTGCAGACGTTTATATAAAACTACCTTGATTTCTTTCTGATATCGGTCCCGCCGCCATGACGAAACCGCTGCGTGCGCTGGCGGAAGTCGTGTTCTTCTTCGCGCGCGGTGTGGAAGCGCGTGGTCACAGTTTCAGCTCAGTGCCGCCACCTAGTGACACGGCTGCATGATCACACTCACTCACTCGGTGTGAATTACTGCTGCTAATCTGTAGGACTCGCTTTAGCTAACGGGCCGCATTACACTCGGTCCAGTGTCGTGACTGAACCGGACCGGAAAAGAAATCAGTTTAGTGACCAGTACCTCAACAACAACCCCTGTAACATGTGTTCGTTTATCTGTGTTTATCTGAAAGCTATAATCTGAACACACAGAGCGCTAAGAACAGAGATCACCTGCACAACACATGAACACACTCATTACCAACTTTTACCCCAAGTTATGAGTTTACCATTCAGTTATTTACATAAGTATTCACCCCCCAACCTTTCCATATTCTGCAGTGTTACACCCTAAAACTGAAACGGACTTCATTGGGATTTTGTGTCATATTGTTAGCCTGTACATCATTAACACGCTTTCAATTCAGTTACACTCCATAAGAAAGGCTGTGTTTAACACGCCTGGTCTGTCAGATGGGAAAGTGGGCGTGTCTTTGAGTCTATATATGATATAGTAATGTGGGCGTGTCTTTGAGTCTATATATGATATAGTAATGTGGGCGTGTCTTTGAGTCTATATATGATATAGTAATGTGGGCGTGTCTTTGAGTCTATATATGATATAGTAATGTGGGCGTGTCTTCGAGTCTATATATGACATCGTAATGTGGGTGTGTCTTTGAGTCTATAAATCCATCCATCTGTTTTCTGTACTGTTTATCCAACACAGGGTCGTGGGGAGCCTGGAGCTTATCTCAGCCTGGACAGGATGCCAACCCATTACACACACACACACACACTATGAACAATTTGGAAATGCCTACAGTGCGTGTTTTTGGACTGGCGAGGAAACCCCCAAAGCACAGGGAGAAGATGCAAAGACCACGCACACAGGGCAGAGGCAGGATTCGAACCCTGAACCCCAGAGGTACGAGGCAGACATGCTAACGACTAAGCCACCTTGCCCCTGAGTCTATATATGGAAGTCATTGTTAGTTGTTTATGCTCATATTTGCTAGCAAAACCTCCTTGTGTGAAAACACAAAACTACTTTAGAGGGCGGGGTTCATATTCAAGCTTAAAGACACACCCATCAGCCGCCTACTCAAAGCCCCGCCCTCATTTGGCTTTTAAATGTCACACAGCTGAGAGTCAAATGAATGATTTGGCCACACCCTGTTATTGTGTGTGTGTATGTGTGTGTGTGTCTGTCTGCGTGTGTGTGTGTGTGTGTGTGTGTGTGTGTGTGTGTGTGTGTGTGTGTGTGTGTGTGTGTGTGTGTGTGTTTTGGCGGTTAGACCTGTTTCTCCTGACACACCACCCTGTCCACACCGAGCCTCATCCGGACAGGAAGTAAAGCACACTCGCAATCTCGACAGCATGGGATCATAACTCATCCTCCTCACAGCTAGATGATTTGATCAGTGTGGAGTTTCCTCATTTCCTCCGTCCTGAGCTGCACTTCAGACCCTGACGTGAACATGGCCACCGATTTGGGATACAACTTTGTTTTTAAAGGTGAGAGTCAGACTTCTGTGTGCTGTATGAAAATACACTGCTGGTGTCTGATGGTTTCTGGTGTTAGGAATGCAAATTTGGCTTTACCACTTAGAAAAGTGCACTGACGTTCATGTCTTCATGTCTCTCTCTCTCTCTCTCTCTCTCTCTCTCACACACACACACACACACACACGCACACACACACTTTGGTCAGTGGTGTTAATTGGAGAATCTGGAGTCGGGAAGAGCAACCTGCTGTCCCGATTCACCAAGAGCGAATTTAACCACGACAGCCGCACCACCATCGGGGTGGAGTTCAGCACTCGCAGCGTGCAGCTGGATGGAGTGACCATTAAAGCTCAGATTTGGGACACAGCCGGTCTGGAGCGCTACAGAGCCATCACCTCAGCGTGAGTGTGTAACTGCTGACAGAAAACATTAGAAGACACTGATAACCTTCGCTCTAAAAACAATCATTCTCTTCAGATCAGATCAGAGCCGTAGTAGTTTAAAATCTGGAGCAACTAGTAAATGACCAGGAAGTAAACCAATGATCAGGAAGGTGGTGATAAGATGGAGATAGAGATCCTGAAGACCACAGATTCACACTCAGCGTTGACAGGGCCATGTTTTGTTTAGGTTTTTGGGTTTGTTTGTTTTTTACACCAAACTGCATTTTGGAGCAAGACTTCAAATCTGCAGGTGGTGTTTTCTGGGTACTTTTTTAAATAGTCTGCAGCGGCTAAGATCTTGTTTTAAAGCAAATTAAATTGAATCAGTTTCCACAAACATAGCCTATGGCTATGGGAAAGTGTAAGTGCAGACCCCTCCCACCAAAAAATTAAATAAGCAAGGGGAACCAAATACTAGTGTTAGGAAAACGTTCTGCGTTTGCTGGTTCCGGTTGGAATACGTTTTTTGTAGGAATGTGTTTCTTCTGATTTACCTTCAGAATGCCAGGTCAGTCATCTAAACAAGGAAGAACATATTGCAAAGACTGGGAGAGGAACAAGGGGGGATTATGGAGTGGATAATGGTCGGACCAGGTGAAGATAAAAAGCCATGTTGAGTGAAACCGTGAATCAGAAATGCGTGCGCACCACCGTGACGTCTCCATTTTCCTGTAGCAGATTGTGGTGCTTTTTGGGTCATCTGGTACGATTCCTGAGATGGAGTTAAGCTGGAATTTTTGCCAAGACTTGGAACCATGTTCACAGATGCACAATTTAGTTCATTCTTCTGGTTTTAAATCAGCTGTTAGAAGCCGCAGTCACAATAACATGCAGCTCGGATGTGCTGCAGTAGAGGAAAAAAAACACAAACAATTATGAGGAAAAGCATCTGATGCCCTGCTGATAAATCTGGAGGTGGATCTGTGATGCGTTGGAGCTGTTTTTGTGGCTGTTTGAGAAAAACGATCCAAAACCTGGTTGTCTCTGCCAGGAGGTTAAACCCAGGCTGTAGATAGATATCAATAAAACATGCATTGAAGTGTTTGCGAGACACAACGATGAACGATTTGTTTCTCTGGATCTGAATCCTGTAAAACTCTGTATTGTGAGTTTACGAGGACGTCCACGTGCACAAACCCGAGATTATACAGGAAACCATGTTCTGAATGGACGAGTGGATGTGAGGTCGTCTCCAACTTTGTTAGATATCACAGGAAGTGACGCAGTGCTGTTCTCTCCAGGAGAGCCTTCAGCAAATATTAATTGTGTGGGGTGCCAATACTATTGAAATCACCAACTACATGGATAAAAAATAAGACAGTATCACCATGTGTTTAACCTGCGGACGTCTGTAATGTGAAATAGAGAATCTTGCATATTATTCAGTGAATTACAGTAATTTACATATTACTCAATAATTTACATATTATTTGGCGTAGAGGCTTTAAATTGCGTCCACAGTTTAACGGTGAAAATAGCTGTGTTTTCTTATTTTGTCTGGATTGTTTACAAGTCTACATTTTTTTTCTATATGTAATTTTAGAGATGTAGTGTTTTTAGTTATCCCCCCGTATGATTCACAGGACATTAGTTTTATCTGTGTTGTAAAAAAAAAAAAAAAAAATAAGGGATGATTTTCATGAGGGGTGCCAATACTTCTGGATTTGCATTACATAGCTAAGCATACACACAGTTAATTGTGTGAGAGTTATAAATAATTGCATTAATGTGACGGATTCACATGAGTGCAGAGTGTAACACACAGCTCTACACACCTGTGACCGGTAAACAGGTAATTAGGGTTCGATACCTGACTCAGGTGTGTTCCGAGTTAGGACAAAAGCAGAAGAATGTGGTCCGGCTGTCGGCGTGGCCTGATTGGAGGCTGTATAATGGGAAATGTGTTGTTCAGGTATTACAGAGGTGCGGTCGGAGCCCTGCTGGTGTATGACATCAGCAAACACCTGACGTACGATAACGTGGAGCGGTGGCTGAAGGAGCTGTACGACCACGCCGACCCTCACATCGTCATCATGCTGGTGGGGAATAAGAGTGATCTGGCAACCCAGCGCACAGTCCCCACAGAGGAGGCCAAAGCTTTTGCAGGTAAAGAGAAAAAAAAGCGTAATAATTGTTTGCTCACACGACTCTCCCAGTTTAATGATCGTAATGGAAATGTTGCAGGAACGTTGTAGGAATGTTCACAAATGTTATTCAAAGACGTTATCAGGACAGTTAGAGGACTTGACAGATGGTGGAAAGTTCTGCTAACATAAAAGTGGTCCACTACATGTCCACTACATTAACGTACACATGTATATGACCAAAAGTATGCGCACCCCTGACCATCATAAAATCTAGTGGAAAGCCTTCTCTGAAGCGTGGGAATAAATCTGGAATAAATGGGATGTTCAACAAGCACATACGAGTGTGATGGTCAGGGTGCACAAACTTTTGGACATGTAGTGTATGTTTAGAAAATACTTATGCAAATCAATTAGTACTCTTAAGATAGAAATAGTTCTATGTAACACCACAAAGGTTTGTTTTTTTCCATCCCACTGGGTATGATCTTAATCTAAAACCTTTGAGGAACCATTTTTTCTCTAAGCATGTGGTATTTTGCAGTTCAGGGTTAATTGTGTTGTTCTGGGATTTTGCTCAGAACCCTAAGCACCAAGGTTCTTCTAATACACAACTATTCCTGTAGTTCCCTGAAGAACGGTTCTGTAGTAATAAAAACTTTGTGTCCAGAGAACACTTTGAATCGTGTTTAAAGCTAACGCTAACTCTGCTCCGCTCCTTCCTGCAGAGAGTAAAGGTCTGCTCTTCATCGAAACTTCAGCTCTCCAATCAACCAACGTCGGGACTGCGTTCCTCCAGGTTCTCACAGGTGTGGGTTCTAAACATGCTGACATTTAGAAGTGTAATGAAGTAGAGAAAGGAATCCAAGCACTGTCATTAATCGGCATCAAAACACACACACACACACACACTTGCCACCAGGAGGCGCTGTTTCCATCTCACTGTATGTAAAGGATTTTAATATTAAAGTTACAGTGGCATAAACAATGTAAAGACTGGGCTAATAAGACAGAACTTTGCTAAGTAGTGATCACAACAGAGGGTTCATGTGCACATGTGAAGAGAATGTTATGGGTCGTTTTCTTTCTTTGTGTCTCAGAAATCCACAGGAAGGTGGCGAGTAAACAGGTGACTCGAGGTTCCATCAGCGCCGTGACTCTCGGCACCACCGGCCCCATCATTGAAACTACAGAGGAGAGCAGGGGCTGCTGTAGGAAACAGTGAAGATAAAAAAAACCTTCATCATCCTCACAGAGATGCCTACAGCGTTACGAGCTTTACACTGTGTAAAAGTGAAGCTGGTCCCTCGGCTATGTTCCAATACCGTTCTCCAGCGCACACTCGTTCACTTCCCCTAGATTAGATGAGGATCCCGTTGATGTCCGTTTGGAAAATCTGTAACGGTTTCCATCAGATTTCTAAAGATTTTCATCAGGGATATTCTGGATACTATTAATCACAACTAGAGCACAACAGAACCTTCTTTTATGAGAATAAAGTCAGAGAATCCATCAGAAACCATTAGGAACCAAACGATCCATGAAACTACCATTACAAACCACCAGAAACACATTAAAAACCATTAGGAACTGGAAGATCTGTAATGGTTTCCATCAGATTCCTGAAGGTTTCTGTTAGAGATGTTCCAATTTAGCATTACAAAGAAATCAGATACTCCAACAGAAACCATTAGAAACTATTAAACGACCATTACAGACCACCAGAAATGCATTAAAACCCATCAGGGACCAGTAGAACTCTGTAACTAGTTTATTTTAATCTCCTTCAGATTTAAGTGGATAATTTAAAATGAATCATCTTAAACAGTGGTGTTGATTAGCTAGTGATTAGCTTAAAAATGTAACATTGGGTGTATTTTTAAAACTGTGTCCATATAATCACACAGAAAACAAACAAACCACCAGAACACACCTAGCGGCCTAGCAGTGGATTAGCATAACGATGAGCTCATGGCTAAGTGTGGAAACAGGAACTTTCTGACTTCTGAGAAGGAATAATCTGTTTAAACTTGTAATTCTGAGTAAGAATTTAAGTCCAATCACTGAGTTTAAGTCAGATGTTGTTTTTAATGGCTGAATACAGGAGTTGAGGTGGGTTTTTAACTCAGGATTGTGTTAGCTCAGGCTTGTGTGTTAGCTCAGGATTGTGTGTTAGCTCAGGCTTGTGTGTTAGCTCAGGATTGTGTTAGCTCAGGCTTGTGTGTTAGCTCAGGATTGTGTGTTAGCTCAGGCTTGTGTTAGCTCAGGATTGTGTGTTAGCTCAGGCTTGTGTTAGCTCAGGCTTGTGTGTTAGCTCAGGATTGTGTGTTAGCTCAGGCTTGTGTGTTAGCTCAGGCTTGTGTGTTAGCTCAGGCTTGTGTGTTAGCTCAGGATTGTGTGTTAGCTCAGGCTTGTGTGTTAGCTCAGGATTGTGTGTTAGCTCAGGCTTGTGTGTTAGCTCAGGATTGTGTGTTAGCTCAGGATTGTGTGTTAGCTCAGGCTTGTGTTAGCTCAGGCTTGTGTTAGCTCAGGCTTGTGTGTTAGCTCAGGATTGTGTGTTAGCTCAGGCTTGTGTTAGCTCAGGCTTGTGTGTTAGCTCAGGACTGTGTTTGCGCTCTGAGGTGACATTTTTTCAGTTACTCGAGATGGAGTGTGTTGAACAATACACTCTGATACACACTGTGACGTAAGCCGTGCTTTGGAGTGGCTAGGGGAAGTGGACAAGTGTGTGTGGAGAATGTTATTGGAACACAGGGCTGGGTTTGGATCATGTGATGGTTTTTATTTTAACGTGATTTTATTTTAAAGGGGTCATATCATGACTTTTAAACATTTTTAAACGTTCTTTACTTTGACTATTGGTTGTAAGAGAGCAGGTTAACATGTTTTAATGTTCAAAATATGCATTATTTGTCAAATAATGTACATTATTGCAGTACCGGAAATCCCAGGAATGCGCAGATTTCTGCAAAGCCCCTCCTTCTGAAAAGCCCAGACTTCTCCGATTGGCCAGCTGGCCTGCTGCGTTGTGATTGGACAAAATCCTCGCACGAGTCATGAATGTATAACGCGATGATGGCGTAACGATCACGTCATGGCCAGTGTTCAGCCTTTAACATTTACGCTTCGGATTGACGAGTTGGAATAAAATGATTTATTTTAGACCTGATGTGATGCACAGAAGTCGAGCCTGCAGAAAATGTTTACACGTCATTTATATTGTTTTTGTTTGTAGAAAATCACACGCTTTAGATTTCAAATCTCCGGTCACAAAAAATGTTGATTAAAAATGTAAAATTCTAATATATTTTAATATGAATTCTATATTTTATATCTCCATGTATAATTCTGCAAATCCTATCCCCACTGTGTAGATTCACCAGAAGATGAACACAATAACATTAAAATATTTAAACATGTACACTTACTGGACTTCATTTGAGGTGATGATGTCTGAAGGGGACTCAATCAAGTGGACTTATTAACGTATGGGAGCACAGCCCATGGGTCAGGTTTCTCTCACTTCTAATGACCTCTTCAGGATTTATTCGACTGTAATTTAACTTGGGTCTGCTTTCAGTGAAAAGGTTTTGAAATCACCTGAACAGGTAAGAGATACAGTGGAAGTAAATCACAGCAACAAAAAAATATTAATTTGGTAAAGAGCAATGTAAAAATCAATACCGTGTGTGTGTGCGTGTGTGTACGTGTGCATGCGTGCTGCTTATTCCTATTTATAATTTATACACAAATGATAGACCAGAGAGAGTATTCCGGCCAGGCCGTGACGTTTATTGACATTAAAGCATTAGCAAATATATATATATTTTAACTGATGTAACACCTTCCACAGAGTGTTATGACGTCTCACTGTGATCTGTATGTTTTAAAGAAAAGTGTCCCGAGTGCTCAGAGTGATTAGTGAGTGGTCAGTTGAGTCGGAGCACACACTCGGTCCCGGGATACTGCGGCAGGTTCAGACCGTACTTCCTGTCCAGAGCCGGAGGAACAAACCGTCCGCCCAGGTAGTGATACCGGCCCTGAAAGTGAGACGCAGATTTCTTCGGGGCGGTCAGAGAGACAAGCAGGTCGGGCTGGATCCCGTCAGAGGCTCCGTTCTCCACGTCCCAACCTGAGAACAAGACACATCAATCAGGATATAGATGTGTGTGTGTATATGTGTGTGTGTGTGTGGTTGGGGGGGGGTCAAAAGAAATGAAATCAAGCCTTTTTTGTTTATTATGGTCAGAAACAGCAGCTACAGAATGTGAAAAAAAGGGAAAAAAGTGACCATGTTTTCAATTCGAAATGAAAATGAAGGAGTGCAGTGTACACGGCCCCCGGAGCGAGACAGAAACAGATAGATCAGGTGATTAAAGAAAAGTTATTATTATAAAATGAATGAGGATGTTAGACTCCTGACCCGAGGGGATGTCGATGCTGGCGATGGGCACGCTGATCTTCTTCAGAGAGGATAAAATGGCGGCGAACGGCTCGCGCACTGCTCCTTTAAAACTGAAACCAAAGATGGCGTCGATCACCACGTTATAAACCTCATCCACCTCATCGGCCTGGAGGACCGACAGTAAAGAGTTAAACATGTGTGTGTGTGATCATTTATTATTACAGATGATTACCATCTTCATTTATATTTATAGTTATATACACACATAACAATCAGAACACAAAGAGAAAGGTGTGTGAAAGGGGGTGTGGCCTATGTGTTGGTTCTAATAAAGGCTGTATGATCAGTGTGCGCGTCAGTCCAAGTAAAGTGGGCGTGGCCTCGGTATATCAGTCACAGTGAAGTGGGTGTGGGCGTGGCCTCTGTGTGTCAGTCCATGTAATGTGGGCGTGGCCTGAGTATCTGAGGTAAACGTAACTTTTTTTGTTTGTTTTTTACCTCTGGCATTTCAGACAAGAAAGAAATCTCCATCTTCTCACACTGAGTGGTTAAATTCTGGAAAAGTTGTTTGTTTGGTCGTTTTGGGTAAAGAACAGCAGGTTCATATCCCTATTTAACACACACACACACACACACAGAAAACTTCATAATATTATAATCGTAGTACTCCTCATTATCTCTGCTGCTGTAGTGTAACTCTGAGGACAGAACCATGTCTGGTTTCCTCATGTAGACGTCTCATCACACCCTGATCTGATCAAGAACAAACAGCCACAAGATAAAAAGTGGAAGAGTGAGACTCACAAACAGTTTGAGATGGCGAGCGCAGACCAGACCGTCACCGCCGTTATTCCCTGGACCACAAATCACTAACACACGGGGTGGGAGTTTGAGCAGAGACTGTACAGGATATGCCTGAGAGAGACACACACACACACACACACACAGTTAGAGAAGACATATGCATTTTCTGTAATGATAGTTTGTATTTTAGTCACGTGCATAAACTCGTCTTTACCTTTGTAACGGCTGTAGCACAGCTGAGTCCAGCGAGCTCCATCAGCTGATCCACACTGAAGCTGTACTCTGAGAAAAGCTCCTCATCGATGCGCTGAGCTTCCTCCTGACTACACACACACACACACACGACTGAGCTTTTACTCTATAAAAGAAAAGGTTATCTCATTCATTTAGGCGGATGTGTCCTACTCACCCTAAGTACCTGACTGACTGGGCCATGCTGCAGGCCTGCCTGGTGAACCGTGGTGTGCAAGTGTGTTCACACACATGTGTGTGTGCTGCTCTGCACGCGAGGACAGTGGCTCCCCGTGACGTCACAAAGAGACCAATGCCGAACAGAGCCCGCAATCCCAGCATGCACCCGGATGGAGCTGGAATATGAACAGAAGTCATGGGAATTCAGACTGTTTTCAGTGAGTCAGATTATTTGATTCACTCACCGAAAAGAGTCAATTTTTTTAAGTTCATTGCTTTTACACAAGACCAATTTTACCATGTTTTGAACACAGTGATCGTTTAAAACGCAGTAAACATCGCTGCAGTAATCTGATTGTGCTGGCGAGTCTGTGCTTCATTAAGAATATTAATTCACATTTTTCCTGATAAGAGTCGACTCAATGTTCAAATGAGCCGAGTCTAACAACCGACTCTTCACTAATAAGCAGAAAGACAGGTGAAAACGTCAATATTACATTTTAAATAACAAAGATAAAATAGTTAATAACAAATATAAAATATTCACATTTACCTCATGTAGTCGAACTAACGATATATTACCTCCTGTAATTTAGTTTGAGAAGCAATTACGACCACATGAAGTTATGAGCGCTTATAACCTCCATGTATGAGGACTGTGATAGACTTTCTCACTCTCACTCACCTGTGAAAAGCGCGTGAACTACAGAAACAGCTTTTAAACACTGGAACTGAGAAAAACATGCAGCGCTTTAACGCAAAATAAAGAATGTCAACATAACCCAGTGACTCTTACGTCATTTCCGGGTTTCTACATTCGCCCTGCATTACTCACAATATTGATCAATCATTCCTACAAAACAATAATTCAAACATATCTGTGAAAATGAGAACATTTTACCGAGTTAACTTTATCTATGGTGGTTTCGAGAATCTAAATGAATGCGTAAATTATTTTAACGTGTATCATGCCAGTGAGCTAGCTGTAAAAGTTAGCATCTCACCTTAACTAGCTGGCTATAATCACGCGCTTTGATATTAAACGTTTAACTGACACGTATGCTAAATCTGTTCAGCTATATGAGTAAAAAAACACAAGCTTGCTAATTTAGTTTGGATTTATTTACCTGCGCCAGAGAGTTACTGGGATTTTAAATCAGGCGAACACAGTGGACAGCCGGAAGGTCCTCACGACACCGGAAGTTTCAAAATAAACGCCACAGAACACGTGTTTTTCCACGCTTTTATAATGTTTTTATCCATGTCTAATCATGATTCATCTTACGTACAGAATATGTTTTATTATATCCATCCATCCATCCATCTTCAACCGCTTATCCTCTTCAGGGTCGCGGGGAACCTGGAGCCTATCCCAGGGAGCATGGGGCACAGGGTGGGGTACACCCTGGACAGGGTGCCAATCCATCGCAGGGCACACTCACATACACAATCACACACCCATTCATACACTACAGACACTTTAAACACGCCAATCAGCCTACCATGCATGTCTTTGGACTGGGGGAGGAAACCGGAGTACCCGGAGGAAACCCCCGCAGCACGGGGAGAACATGCAAACTCCACACACACAGGGGTACTCAAACCCCCAACCCTGGAGGTGTGAGGCGGACCACTAAGCCACCATGCGCCCATGTTTTATTTACCTGATAAATAATTACTTCATTGTTAATTGTTTACATTAATAACTGACTACTGGTTTATTAATTGCCCTGGACTCCAGCTTCTTTATTAATCTCTGGACATAAAAAAGATATTCAGGATTATTTCAGTATTAACAAAAACCTATAAGATATTTGTTTGTTTATGTTATTATCTGTTTTAGGTATTTTAAAAGTTAAATTCGGGAGAAAGGTTTGAAAATATGAACACATGACAGTACCAGAAAAACACATTCGTTTTATTTTATTTACTGGTTTACACACACTTTATTTATCTTATATTTCATATTTACTTTGAGTTCTTACGATAAAAACGACAGGTGGGTGAACTGCATGAGGTTGAAACTTAGCAAAGCTACTTAACCTTCATTAGCGCTGACCTTTATAGCCAGACTTAGCCAAACCTTTCATACTAGCTAAACCTTAATACTCACCTTACACTTAAAACCTTAAATCTAGAATTAACTAAAATATTAAAACAATCTAACCCTTCACACTTAAACTGTTAGAAGTATTCATACTATATAAATTACATTTGTCCTAACTCTTTTAACTCAAAATGAACTCTTAAAGAACTGTAAGCGCTAACACTGTTCTAATCGTCTAAACAATGTGCAGTGAGTATAGTACAGTTATTAATCATCCTGGCCACTCATGTCTCCTTCATCATCACCGTCATCATCATCCTCTCCTGCATTCAGACGCTGATTAAGGCGCGAAAGCAGCAGGGGCAGGTTTATCGCTTTATCCTCCTCTTCATCATCTTCATCCCTGGGAGGATAAAAACGACGAGCTTTCGCCACAAAGTCTTCTGCAGCATCCAGATAAATCAACCGGTCCTGAGAGAGAGAGACAGAGAGAGAGAGAGAGAGAGAGAGAGAGAGAGAGAGAGAGAGAGAGTGAGAGGGAGTGAGAGAGAGAGAGAGAGAGAGGGAGAGATAGAGAGGGAATGAGAGAGAGAGTGAGGGAGAGAGAGAGGGAGAGAGGGAGAGGGAGAGAGAGTGAGGGAGAGAGAGAGAGAGAGAGGGAGAGATAGAGGGAATGAGAGAGAGAGTGAGGGAGAGAGAGGGAGAGAGAGAGAGTGAGAGAGAGAGATAGAGAGAGGGAGAGGGAAAGGGAGAGAGTGAGAGGGAGAGAGAGATGGAGAGGGAGAGAGAGAGGGGGAGAGAGAGATGGGGAGAGAGAGAGGGAGAGAGAGAGAGTGAGAGGGAGAGAGAGAGGGAGAGAGAGAGAGAGAGAGGGAGAGAGAGAGAGATAGAGAGAGTGAGAGGGAG